>NC_056751.1:792349904-792637404 GCF_019279795.1 Protopterus annectens | reverse complement strand
TTTCCACCTTCATTTACCTACCATGTGACCTTGAGCAAGTCATTAAACCAGTGTATGCTTTAGGGCAACAGGGAATTTAGCCTAGGCTCCTTAATGGTCTCCTGGACTGCATTCCTAGAAACTGAACTGCTATTAACCAAGCCATATGCTTAGCCAGCAATATTACAAATGTGTCACAATCACGGCTAAGTATTGAAACAGGTATGTAGGAGGCTGCCAGTTTTGGGTCTTCTCCCTATTTCAACAACAAAACCCCACTGCCTGCTTCCATGTAGCCATTACCATTCCTGGACATGACCTCAGTAAATAACTCCAGCAACAAATCCTCCCAGAATCAGTCAGCAAACCACCCAGGCCTGGTGTTTTCCCCTCCACTTCCTTTCCAAATATCCCTTCAACCTCTTGCAAAATACTATGAGCTAATAGATCCTCTCCCTTCTCTAACAAAATGTCAGGAAGTTAGTTACTCTGCAGGTAGGTTCATATGTCTTTCTCCAGTACATTACTTTCCAATATTGAATGATATAATTTCTCATAAAAAAAAACAAAAATCCACACTTGATTAACATCTGTCAGTTCCCTCACTATCCTGCCTGTTCCTTTGTCTGCTAAAAGACCGATAAACCTCTGAACCTTCTGCTATTGCAGTTCATAGTTAACATTTTTGATATTGTGGGAAATTCTGAAAGTATAGCCTTTTAACACAATCCTGCAAAAGCTTACCTTTCTGATCCATTAATTCCCTAATCTATTATTTGTAATTCTACCTTCCCAATCTGCCCTTGGCTTGACTTATTGCATTTATTTATCCTCTGTTGACCTGGATAGTTCCACTAAGCTGTTAGCGTCTTTTCAAGTGAGACCTGACATGATATTTTTATTAATTTGTTAAGTTTGGCCAGGGCATTGTGGACTTCACATGCTTTTTTTATAGGTGGGATTTTTTTACATCAACTTGAGTTACCACCAACTCAAGCTGATGGGATGGTGCACACAAAAATGTGTCTCCCCTTTATGCCACATTACATTGTCAGCAGTCCATCTTCCTGGTGTAGAAATAGAACCTACAACCTTCTACACAAAGGAGAGTGTGCTGCCTGTTGTGCCACTGACATCCACTTCTTCAACTCCTCCTTCAGTCTCATTCAGTCTCATTAACAACTTCTGTCCCTTAAGATCACCTTTATCTGAGTAAATAATTCCCCTTTGAGCTCCCCTTAAATTTATACCAGTCTTGCAGCAGCTTATCCCTTCTTAGACCATATGGTTTCACCTGCTCCTTCAACCAAGCCCTGAGTATATGCTTAAATTTGTTATTGTCAGAGCAGTAGAAGGAATTCTCAATTGCCGCTCAGGCCACACCCACCTGTAGTCTCTCTTCCAGTGTAACATGATACAACATAATTCTTGGCTGAGTTGTCACCTCTGTGACAATATACAGATGGTTCTGGGTAAGATAAAATTGACTGTACCTGTCGGAATAGAACACGTAGCAGGTAGTCTGTCTTATTTTTGCAGCTACATTTTTCAGGCCCAGCATCAACATATAGAAGTGGGGATACTTACCCTTTCTTGATACTCACGACTTTCTCTGACTCTCACATATATCTTGTGACTCACTATCATATTGTAATCCATTGTATAGCAAACTGTCGCTTCTCAGAGTACTGCCTAGTGAACCTTCACTGACCTCAACTCTTCCTGATGATAGTCAGGTGGCTGATACATAGAAAAGATGTATCTGTTACCCTGATAAAAGTACCTTCCACCCCTATATACCTACCATGTGAGTCACTAATAATGTCCATGGTCTGAACTGAGCAGGCAGGCCTCAAAGATTAAAATCATTACATCTCATGATGTAAATCTTGATTCATTCCGTACTGATGTTTTCGTTTTCATCCTCTGAACTGACTCGGCCAATACAACAAGCTCGCACCAGCCAAAAAAACTCTCAAGCTAAGTCATACCCTTAGTGCCCCTCTCCTCCTCTCTCCAGATCTCGTTTGCCACGTACTTCTCAAGATGTGCCAAGCCACCTCTCAGCTATGTAGTGAATTTTTTGATATCTCCTGACTAAATAGTTTCTAGTCTTCTTAATTTCTTCCCTTTTTTAGTCGTTGATAGTTTCTCTTTACCCTTGTAGTTTTTGAGTGAGTTTTCTTCCCTTTTTCTACCCTTTTGGTATTCGTAGTACCATTGTTGGTACAGGCCCCTCCTTTACCCTTGCGGTAATTGCTTTCCGATTGTTATTTCCCCTCCTCTCCCTTCTTTTCTGTCTCTCCTTTCTTTAAAAAAAAAAAAAAAAAAGAAGGAAGAGGATAATTTCTTTCAAGGTGTGTGTGTGTGTGTGTGTGTGTGTGTGTGTGTGTGTGTGTGTGTGTGTGTGTGTTTACCTTAAGAGTGTACTGGAATTTAACTCTTGTCTTGTTTAGTCAAGATTGTGACTATTTTTTGGAATTTGACTATCGTTTAGTCAAGATTGTGACTATTCTTTGTAAACTATGTCTGACAAGAAAGGGACGACCGGGTTCAAGCAGTGTGACAAATGTGGGTAAAAGATGCTCAACTCTGATGGGCATTTTTCGTGTGTCCACTGTCTCGGGGTTCCTCACCTTCAGGTTCAACCTCCATGTGACCTTTGTAAAAATTTTAGCTGTCACACTTTGGCAGAGTGAAAAAATTGATCCTGAAGGGATTACTAAAAACTTCTTTTTCGGAGGCCCTTTCTGAGGTGGAGGTCTCATCACCTCCCAGAAAAGAAAGCAGGAAGAGAAGCCTTTTGGTTCTGACTTCTCCATGTTCCAAGGAACCGAAATCTTCTCAGACCATACCCAAACAAGCACCACAATTACCAAAAATGTCTGCTCTGACTGTAGTTCTCTCTATGGTGCTGAAGTCGATAACGCCTTCCACGGAACTGACAACAATGATACCTGCTTTGGTACTGATAATTCCTGTGGTACCAGATACAATTTCATCCATTTCTTGAGAGACCTGACTCTCCTTCCGGAATATCTACATGTTCAACCAGGAGTCTTTTCGAACTCAATGTAGTGAGGCTTGTCGATCAGCTCCTAGCAGCCAGAGGCTTTCCGACCCCTACCAAGACCTCCCTTCCACCTGGAGCTGAAGGTTTTTCTGAACAGACTCCAACATATCCTCCTTCAACCTCTTCTCAGGCTTTGGAGCCCTCGGTACCGATGTCTGTCCCAGCGCCAACTTCTTCGGTACCTTTGATGCTACCTTCCACGGTTCCAGAGACTACACTCTGGAGTTCGATCCATTTGGAGCCGATCCATCCTCGGGACCATGACCCCTAGTTTGGTGTCAATTTTTACTATGGTGCTGTCTATGGTTCCAATTGTTTCAACAGGTCCTAGTCCTTTTGGGCTCCAATCCTGGAAGTGGGCTTATCGGAGCAGGGTGTGACCCTGGTTCTGAGGTTGTCCTCCTCTCTTCTGGGCTCCCATCCCTCTTCAGGTGGGCCTGCCTTCCAGATGATGAAGAGGGCTGTTGCTTCTGCAAGCATGCAGTTAGCACCCCCGCGTCAGAACCTGACATTTCTCTTTCCTCTGTTATGCAGCTGACACAGCCCACTACGCATGGACAAAGGGTATGGGAGCAGTAAGAAACCCTAATCCAGGGCACCCACTCTTCGGTGTCCTCATAAGGTCCCACTGAGGAGCCACCCCGAAAGAGAATGTGCAAGAGGAAGCATGTCTAATCCCCTTAGGAATCCCTCACCGAAGATACAGATTTTGATGAGCGAGTAGGGTCCCCATGGTCACCCCTAAGGATGTCTCATTCGGAGACATATTGGAGATCCTGAAAAAGAGGGGTGACTGGAAGCCTATCAACCCTTCTACTGAATAATCTGTATTCTTGCAAGCCTTCTGTGCTTGATCCTCTACTTCCTGGTTGACTCCACCTGCAGATGAGCTGGTTAAGCTCATCGTGCAGTGTGCCTGGATGGCCCCTGACACCGTTGAGCTGATTCCCCGAAGACCTGATAAATTCCTCTCTCCACTGCAAGACTACCCCCATTGGTCCAGAGGCTTGGCAGTAGATACTATGGTTGTGGCGGTGGCCACTAAGAAAGAACTTGCTGAAGAGAGTTAGACTGTCCATGCTTCGAACAGGGAGTCGTGGATGATAGACTAGGGAAGTGGAGTTACGCTTCATCCTCCCAGAAGTCATCCACTCAAAAAACTATATAGGAGGAAATGGAAGAGGTTTGTGATCTGGGCACAACAATATGATATGGATCTGCTCACAGTTCCCATTCACTTCATTCTGGAATTTCTGCTCACCTTTTCAATAACGGAGATGCAGCATCTACTATAAAAGTTCAGTTAGCAGCCATTTCAAATTTTCACATTGGTATAGACAACTTATCTTTAATTTCCTGGTAACCAAATGCCCAAGGCTGTAAAACGAAACAAAAAACAATGCAGCTCCGGAAACAATATAGGCTGTCTTCTTGATTCCAATGTATTGCAAACAACCACAGAACGAATACTTTGATGAAATAAAAAACATATTTTATAGTCTACTAGATAAATCCACCATATAAAAAACAAAAAATAACTAATACATCCACTGATTGAGCGCTTTCGTCTCCATTCAGAGACTTCTTCTGAATCAGAATTCTTCAGAATTTTTATATGGTGGATTTATCTGGTGGACTATTAAATCTGTTTTTTATTTCATCAAAGTATACGTTCTGTGGTTGTTTGCAATACATTGGAATCAAGAAGACAGCCTTTATTGTTTCCGGAGCTGCATTGTTTTTTGTATCTTTAATTTCCCACAAACTTTGCAAAGCCTTCTTAAAAGGGACGATGTTATTAACCCCCTACACACACACACACACACAAGGATCCCTGTCCTCCACAGGATCGGAATACGGCTCTACACCTAATTGTTCAACCTTACTTTGAACCTACAGCATCTTGTGATATTAAGTTGCTTTTATGGAAAACTCTCTTTTTGGTGGCTATCACATCAGCTAGACATATTTTGGAAATTCAGGCTCTATCCTCCCAGCTTCCTTACTTGTTTTTTGCATAAAGACAGAGTTTCTTTGTGTATGAACCCCTCTTTCTTGCACAAAGTTATTTCTCAAGCAAATGTTAATCAGGCTGTACATTTTCCTGTTTTCTTCCGTAATTTTACTAATAAGGGCGAATATGTACTACATTTGTTGGATGTTCATAGACAGTTACGTTTCTGTTTACATAGAAGTAAGGAGTTTCGGAATTGTTTATTGCATTTGCAGGCCCTAGGAAAGGCCTACCAGTTTCCAGAGTTACCTTACCAAAATGGCTTTCTGTTTGTATTTCCTTTATTTACACTTCAAAAGGTGTGAAGCTTGACAAGTCCATGCGGGCTCATTCTACCAGGGATGTAGCACATCAGTAGTCTTTCAGAAAAATGCCTCCTTGGATGATATTTGCCCAGCAGTCACTTGAGCAAACCATCATACCTTTATTACTCATTTCAAGCTAGATTTGGTCTCCAGGTGAAGGGTCGCATATTCTTCCTTACGTCCATCCAGGATAAAGGTAGCTGGGGACTCTGTCCCATATGTGAGGATGAGATGAAAAATTGGCAGTGTCAGATAAAGAAGTTATGTACTCGCCATAAAGTTCCATCTGTATTGTCAATGTTTTCATCTCTCCTCACATCCCCTCCCTCCATCCCCCTTCCACAGGTTCCATGCTTGAATGGGAGAGGTTCTAAAGGATTAAATTAATCTTACTTATACTCCAGAAGTTGTCTTCTTTAAGATCTTCTTGTGTGTTTATATACTGAAATTCCTCCCTTCTCTGTATATGTAATTATAGCAAACAAGATCTGAGGTTATAGGGTTAGGTTGCGTTGTGGGTAAGGAAAGGTATCCAAGAGCATTTTGGCTGCCATGAGCTTGCTAATGTCCGAGTTGGATCCAATGGATCAGATCTGCACCCATATAGGAGGAGAGATGAAAAAATTGACAGTACAGATGGACCGTTATGGTGAGTACATGACTTCTTTTTCTGTTCAAGTTTTCTGCCTCTGCAGTGCTTCAGAGTAAATGCCTCCCCAGACTAGTGCAGAAGTTAGGTTTTACTGCAGTCACAAGGTATATTAGGAGCTGTATTTTGGTACCCACCACCCCCGCACCCTAGGTGTTCAGCCAGTTCTGCAAAACATTAGATCACTGCCAATAAAATCCAGTCCACTAGCTAAAGTCGTAATGTCCATGCAGATATGGACGATATACATTTCAGTGGCCAAGATACGTACCCCCCCAGCCCATCTTACCTCCAAACCTCTTAGAGAAAAAAATCTGGACAAAGCCACGGATAAAAGTGGGACAGAAGCCCAAAAATTGAGACAGTTTTATTGCTCTTGCAAACTTAAACATTTGATGGAATAACAGGTTTTGCATTAGCATGAATAACAGGTTTTGCATTAGCATGAATTTTCCGAAGGGCATGATGTCTGAAACGCAAATGTCTGTCATTATTTTCTAATTTCAATCTTTAATGATTTGCCACTAATTTGCCAGAAAACCACAGTTTTATGAAAAATCAACCAAAAATATGAGGTAAAAATCTGGGCATTTTGTGAAAATCTGTACCGGTGAGAGGTTTGCCCCATGTCCAGACACATTAGCAAATCAGCTTTTATTCATTGAATCCAATTCTTTTTCCAGGCCCCATTAAATAAATCTGTACCTAAAAGGAAAAAAAAGTACTTAGTTTTATGAACGCATCATGCCCTGTCATGATGCATACATTATACAAACCTAAAATCATTTATGTAACTTAAAATAACCATATTCTGCTGCTTTTCCCACTGCCAATGGTGCTTTCTGTCATTGGTGCAGCATGTCTGAGGATAACTGACCTAACAAATTCATCTTATCTTTAGCCATGTGATATTTCCTGCATGCTCCCAATCTGTTGGAGAAACCTTGGATACTGTAAATCCTCTATTAGGTCTATAACAGTTTTGGTACCAGAGAGAGTTATAACTTTAAAGAATGCTGGATAACATTTTGGTCCTGCACTCCTTGATCACAGGATGAAGGTGTGTCCTGTGTGCCTTGTTCTAGCAGAAAAAGTATTTTCTGCCTACACTGGCTTACCTTTAAAAACAAACTGTCCTTGTTTGCTTTCCATAATGCTCTCAAAATTGTTCCTTTCTGTAAAAAAGATTCAAATCTCACTAATATATGTCTGGGGGACTCGGAGCTTGCATTGTTCCCTGGCAGGAACACCTTATGATCTTTCTCCTTTACATCCACTGCCAGTGTTCCTGTCCACTTAGAGTTGTTCTGTCATAAAATTCACACAGTGATTGTTTTTTCTCTCTTTCATGGAATCCCACAAACTTTATTTTTTGTCTGCCTCTATATTTAGTATTGGTCTCTTTCCTTATTTACTTCCATTTTGGCTTCAAGGCAGACCACTCTGAGTTTGACCAGCCTATTTCACTGTTCCAGTGCAAGTGTAGCATCAGAGAGTTCTGACAGCACTGTATTAACTTATTCATTTCTGGAATCTTTTTTTTTTCTAGTGGCTGTACTATTTTGCCTTTTACCTCTCAGATTGCAGCTAAAATCAACTTAAGGAATGCCTGCTGCATTAATTCCCCACTAGATCAGGAACTGTACATGTCAGGGGCTCCTCCATTAATGGTCAGTGTGGGCACATGGCTTCCCACAGATTTTGACTTGTTTCTGTTTCATCTGTCTTCCAGTCTCCATATTTATTCTTATGGGTAACATAAACTGTCCTCACTGAACTACAGCGACTAAGGTAGCTTTGGGTAGCTGTGTTTACTTATTTTTTAATACATAAGCTGGGAGCAGTATTAAGTTGATGGACAGCTTCAAACACTTCACTATAAATCCTTCACATGAGGAACCTTTTTACCTCCTCTGCAGCTTGACCCCATCTCCTATGCGCATTTGCCAGGTCTGCAGGACCCACCTTAGCCTTCTCTGGGCTCAACTCAGTCCTAGTCCAGTGGTGGTGAAGGAATCAAGGAAGCTGGTGCAGCATCATGCTGCTTGCTGGGGAGTGTGCCATAACTCCTGTTCCCTTGCAGCAGCCTTGGCAGCATTGCAGTCACTGCCCTTGGGAGGTGCATGTCTGCTTTCATGCCTTTGCAGCCTTTTAGTTGAGTGGCTTACTTGGCACACCACTTATGCTGCATGGAGCTGGATGGACCTGTTTGCTGCATATTGCAGCGAGCCTTTAGGCTGCCCTCCTGAGGACCAGCAAGCAAACGTTGGAAACTCCCTCCCATTCTCCCCCTCAGCCCTTCTGGTGTCCATGCTACGAACTGAACACGGGTCATTTGGAGGGCAGTAAGGGTATTATCCCTCTAAACCATGGGGCTGTTCACATGAGGAAGTTTTGCTCCTACTCAAGAAGTTTATGCAGTGACAGTCCTCACGTAAGAGGATCTCTCTCTGATTTCTCCTGTCTTTAAAGAGTAGTTCAGAAAAATGAAGGAAGGGCTTTTTTCTTTGCAACCTATCACAGATTTTTGTAGTGTTCTTTTCATGTCCTGAATGAGGAATATACCTAGAATTGATGAAGTTGCAGGGCTTATGGTCTCCATCTTAAGCTGAAGTATACATAAGTTTGAAGTAAATGTTCATCATGAAAATGTCTTAAAAAATCTCTGGAATTGTCTGCAGTGAGGGTGGGAGTCCTTCAAATGTTTTTGAACCATTTCATACCACAGAAGTATGGTGCTTTGCTTCCCAAACAGGGGGAGTCTCTTCCTTCCATATTTCCAAAACAGCTGTGAATACTTGGGATCTTGTACAGTTAAGGGATATCCTCCTCTTAAAAATCCATGTACTTAAAGATCTAAGCATTTTACTAGACATTCATTTACCATGCCACTTAGATCCTGGAAGGTCATTGGATCATCAGGTTTTACTCTGTTCTCTAAACATGTTTGAACTCTGCCTACAGATCTTTTTACTTCTCCTCAGAACACTCTGCTTACTTCTTTTCTGACAAGGATGTGCATTAGCATTCCATGGAAAAAGAGGTGCATTTTACACTATTCATCCCTCCTGTTCCTGTAATACATGGAGTTCTGTTTTTTGGCTGCGGCAGATATTTATAATTGCATTAACGATGCTTGGGAATTAGCCATAGGCAGACATCTGTCCAGCCTGATGTCAGAGCATCGGACTTCTCCAGAGCAGCCTTGGACAGTTTCATTTTTTTCCTAACAAATCAGTTTTGCCCTGTGGACTTCCAAAGCACAGCTTTTATGTTTTCCTGCTAATGGAGCACCCTGGAAGTGAAATGGCTTTGATATGGTCAATGAAAAATGTAAACACCTGTATAAAAACCTGGATATAGATTCTGTGGTGATTTCACTGGTTACCTGCAGGTTATTGAAGTTAGCACTCACAAGTAATGCTCTTCCCAGCAACAACGCGACCAGTTTCTGGGAGAAATTCTTCATACCCTCCACTATGTAGGAATAAGGGAGGTTAACTTTAAGTTACCTGTAACACATTGCACTTAAGTTAACTGGCACTTGCTCACTAAAGCAATTATATAACTCAGCACTAAAAATTAAAAGCACTACACCCTCACTCCCCACTGGCCCTTGTTTTCAATTATAAAGGAATTCCCAATATTATTCTAGCATGTCCAAAGGTCAGTTGTCAATCTCCTCTCCGGTCCAGCTGGTGAATCTGGGAATCTTGAGGCAGTGTTACAACTGCCTCATGTACAGAGACAACCCTCTCCTCCTCCCAACAAATTCCAACACATGTGAGAGATGCAACCATATAGCCAAACTGGAGGCTAAGCTCTCTCAACTCAGTACTGGCATAACCAGTCAGGAGGAGAAGGAAACCACACTCACTACAATTCCAGTCTCACATAGACCTACCACGACAGCAAACCAAACACATAATCACTCGAAAACATACTCGGAGGCTCTAAGTAAAGATCTGCCTAAGCAGCAGAGACCTCCAAAGCAGACACCCAAGCAACCGCTACCCCAAAACAAAACACGTGCAACACATATCTCACAATGCCAGTGTGCCGAACAGTCACAGCCCTTAAGACTAAACAACACACCTGATACACTTGTAATAGGTGACTCTATCGTCAGGCACACTGACGTCCCGCTCACCAGGCTGAACAAGGAGAGGGTCACGGTGAGCAGCCTGTCGGGTGCTGGGATCCGCCACATAACACAAGCACTTAGGTCACTCCAAAATATGACTCAGTCATTGTCCATGCTGGTGTGAATGACCTGAGACGTACCTCCCTGGACTACATGAAAAGATGTAGAGGAGCTCTCTGAGCATGTAGCCCAGGCCGGTATGACCCTGACCTTGAGTAGCATCTTACCCACACCAAGAATGATGCCACAATATGAAGACAAGATGATCAATTTCAACAATTGGCTTAAGTACTGGTGTCATTCAAAGGGGATCCAATGCCTGTCAGCTTGGGATGATATGCTCGACAAGCCACAATGCTTCGCTAGGGACGGCTTGCACCTGTCAGCCCTGGGCTTCGGATATTGGCAAAGGCTCTTGCTACCCCATAGTGCCTTTTTAGGCAAGGCTCAAAAGACAAACCCACCTCCATAGGTATCACAAGGAATAAGAAACTAAGAGTAATGCTACTCAACGCCAGAAGTCTAAACCTCAAGATGCACGACTCAAAACTCTCCTTAGCATGGAGAACATCGATATCTGTGCAGTAACAGAAACCTGGTTCAGGGCTCCCGAGAGCACCCCAGCACTACCAGGTTATACCTCATACCATGCTTTTGGCCCCAAAACTTGGACCGAGCCACAAAGGAGGGGAGTATCGATATTCATCAAAGATACCCACACCTCCAGGTTGGTGGCAAAGCACGAAGCATCAGAGACCATCCATGTGCAACTAACAGTGGGTAAAACTGCCTTCCAGTTTATAGCCTGCTACAGACCACCCTCCCAAACCCAGGAACCCCACTCGGCCTTCCTGAGAACACTGGAAAATATGAAGGTCTCTCCAAACACCATTATATTGGGCGACTTCAGCTACCCAAACATAGACTGGGAGCATTACTCTAGCTCCAACACCCTAGCCCAAAGGTTCCTAGAATTTATAAACTCAAATGCTATGGAACAACTTGTTACCACTCCCACAAGAGGGGAAACATATTGGACCTGATCATCACCAACATGGGGACTCTATGCTCCAGACCAGAAGTGTATCCCTCACTGGTAAGATCAGACCATAAACTAATCTCACTGGATATTCACATCCCGACCCCACCCCTGCCCAGAAAACCACAGTGAAAAACTTCTCTAAATCAAATTTCACACTCCTCAAAACCGAGGTGGAATCCTTCAAAGCCCCGGGCCTGTGGAAAATACGCCCAGACCGCAGAATCCTTTATAAACGCATTCTATGAACACCTTCAGGAATGCATGGATCATGCAATCCCAAATAAAACCAAGACCCAATCCTCCAAAGGCAGACGTCCTGTCTGGTGGACCCCAGCCATAAACAAACTATACAATAGAAGGAGGAAGCTACTAAATGATAAAGCAAAATCCCAAAAAGGGAAGGCATCACTGATCAGTATTAGCAAAAAACTACGGGCACTCATAAAATTGTCTAAGGCCAGCTTCGAGAGAAAAATTGCACAGGACACTAAGGATAATCACAAGGCTTTCTTTAGTTATGTTAGGAACCTGGGTGGTAATTCCCAGATATGCTCAGAATTAGTCCAAAATGACAAAAAATACACCGAACGTATAGACATTGCCAACATCCTAGCTGACGGGTTCAGCGCAAACTTCTCCCCCCCCCCTCCACCAAAAGGGCAAATATCTATCCCAGCAGAGTGCTGCCCCCCTGGCATCTCAGATGCTCAGGGAAGAGCCGCCTCTCCAAAGCAAAAAACAGCATCAATGGGACGAGACGGTGTCCGGAGCTGCGTCCTACATGAACTCCAAGAAGAGGTAAACCCAAACATAAAACTACTGTTCAATCTCAGCCTTACTACAGGATATGTGCCCAAAGAGTGGCGTACAGCAACAGTGGTCCCTTTCCATAAAGGTGGTGCCTCAACGAATCCTGGAAACTATCGCCCCATAAGCCTGACTAGCTTGGTCTGCAAAGCTATGGAAAGGATCATCATGGACCTCATAAATAAAGATATTGGGGACCTACAGACACTGGATCCTACCCAGTTCGGCTTTGTTAAGGGCAGATCCTGCCTCTTAAACCTGGTTGATTTCTTTGAAACAGTCACCAAGGCCATTGACGAGGGGAAGGTGGTCCACACAGCCTACCTGGACCTCGCAAAAGCCTTCAATACAATACCGCACTCGGGCATTATAGATAAGCTCACCAGCTTAAATATAAACCTCTATGTCACTAGATGGATTGCAAACTGGCTCAAGGACAGAACCCACATGGTTAGAATTGCTGGAGCCATGTCAGACTCCAAACCAGTTACAAGTGGTGTCCCACAAGGCTCAGTCCTGGGACCTCTCTTGTTCGGTATATATTTCTCGGAGGTACAGGCCAACATGGAAGGACTGTGGCTGACCAAGTTCGCAGATGACTGCAAACTGGGCGCCATAATCGACTCTCCAGCCGACACAAGCTTCCTCCAACAGGGCCTCATAGAAACAGACTACTGGTGCCAGAGCCATGGCCTCAAGCTAAATGCCAAAAAGTGTATAGTCATCCCCTTTGGCAAAAACAAAGTGCTCACAAATTACCACATAGGTGGTAATCCTTTAAGTACAGAAGAAGTAATTAGGGACCTGGGGACCCAAGTTGATAGCAATCTCATTTGACAACCACGTGGCCAAAGTGGTTAGAAAAACATTTTATATTGCCCACCTAATCATGAAGGGATTCACATCTAGATCAGGGGAGGTCATCGTGCCTCTTTACTCATCCCTCATCTTCAGTACAATGCCCCTTTTGGGATGTACCTTACCAGACACCTGCAGCAACTGGGAAGACTCCAAAAGTACCTCACCAAGAGGATCAAAGGGCTCAAACAGATGCCATATGCTGCCCGGTTAAAGAAACTCCAGCTCTACTCAGTGGCATACCGCCTGTTCAGAGGCAATCTGTGCCTGACGTATAAAGCCATGTCCAACCTGGAATTAATGGACATGCTGCACCTCAGAAAATCCAAATCCCATCGAGCTACGCACTCGAGAGACTTGAACCTCAGCACTGAAATAAATAGGACATGCTGGAGGGACAGATTCATAACCCAGAGGCTCCCTTCACTCTGGAATAAAATCCCAGTCCAGGTTAGGCAGAGTCCCTCATTGACTCTCTTCAAGAGGAATCTTGATGAGTGGATGGGAGATCGTAGGTTTACCCCGGGTATCACTTCTGTGTCACTGTTAGACAGAGGCACAGTATACTAACCTCGAAAAAGGGCATAGCAAAATAAATTTAAAATGGGTGGCGGAAGCCAAACACATTCTGGCTAGGCTTATAAATGCCCTAGGGCAGATAGCCTAGTATGAACCTATGAACCGACAAACCTACAGTATATGCTTCAGTACTTGTTATTTATCCTTAAACAAATGGAGGATGAGATGGAAGATGTCCAGGAAAGAGTCTTGAAGCAAAGATTTTGGATTGCCTTAGACCATTTTAAGGTCTTTAAGCACACAGTTAAATGTGGTTATGACTATACTGAGGTCTGTCTCAGAACGTGTGTGTGACACAGTGATTAGAAGGCAGACGTTGCAGAAGGTATTGCCCTTTCCAGATGATGCGAAAGGAGAACTCAGTGCTTAGGCAGGAGGAATTAATGTGTTGCCCTCTCCATTTACCTCCAAGAAGGAAGGACTGGCTTTCTTAAGGAAGAAATGGTTTGACCTGAGTACAGACGCATGGGCAAGAGAAGTGATTGCTTCTAGGATTAAAAAAAAAAAATCAAGTTCATGACATCCCCCAGCATTCTTGCACAGGCCAGGTGGCTGTAGTAGCCTAATGCTGTGCCATCGTCTTTCATCAGCAGCCATAGAAAGTCCCTGTAGCAGCGCAGGGTACAGAGTTCTGCTTGAGGCTCTTCCAGGTGCTAAGTAAAGACTGGTCTAGGAGCACCATATTAAACCTGTCCAGATTAAATAAGTTTTAGTGTTAAAATGTTCAAAATGTTAACCCCATAGTCCCCTTTTTCTTTGCTCTTGCAAGATGCTTTCATGAATGATATGCTTCACCTCAGTGTAATCTCCTCTTTGGGTTTTCAGGATGACTGACACAGAAAAGGCACCACCTTTTTAGCTACCTAATGTCCTTGTTTTTCCAACTGTTGAAGCAACCTTACATGATATACAGCATACATCGAGGCTGCAAAAGTTTGAATACCAATGGCAGTTGTAATTTTAAAGAATGCAGTAGATGTAAAGGCCACTTGCCTTCTTATCCCTTATGTAAAAGAAGCAGAGGAGGTTTGTAGCAAGGACAGAGGATTGTCATTTCATCTCCTTGCATTTTGATTGTTCACAGTTTTTAGGGTATTCAACAAATGTTAATCAATAATCTTCGTCCACCGGAAACTGAACAACAGTCACATTTACCTATGTGGATAACTCTGTTGTAGACCACTTCTTTTGAATAGTTGATGAAAATACTGGTCCCTACTACTACATACTTGTTTCTCAATCCAGTCTTGTCCCATCACACAGGAAGACTTTTTTTTTTGGGGGGGGCAGTGCTGGACACAAAGTTCAGTGGACTGCCCTTTTACCAGGAAAGATCTCCACCATAACTTACTAACCGAGTAACAACCAAAAAAGACCTGCATGACAATAAGATCACTCCTTAGAGTGTCAGAGTACAGGTCAACTGTCGTCCCCATAGTCTCCTTAACCACAGTTAACATGAACTGGGTCCAGTGATACCTGAAGTACATATGGCAGCAGCACCACTACCCTCTGGAGTTGGTCTAAGTAATACTACAGTCAGTTCAAAGGAAGTTAATGTAGTGAGAGAACCAGGTACAGATCAACCCGGGGATGCAATTTGTGGTTCCTGAGGGGTCTCATATGGATGTCTCTAAGTTTGTTTGGGAAGCACCAACAGGTCCTCTGAAAATGCAGAAGAGGTGCAGCAGCAGGACAAAGTCAAGCAGGTCTGTGTTACAGATGCTAATATATATATGCTTCAGGAATTCAAGGTATCCTGGAAGCCAGGGCTCTTTGAGTGGTTATAAACACAGCAGTCATGTGGATGTGGTATAGCAACAAAGAGTGGGGAACTGAGAGCTGTGAGCTCTCCCGACTGATAACCTAGGATCTATCCTGTCAACAGAAGCTCCACTTTTAGGACATTAATATATCACAGACTGACACTGAAGGGACTGGTGTGTGGGATCCCAAATACAGACCTGCCTTTGTCATCTCTGAATTACCAGCTGAGGAAATTCTGTGAGAAGCCTTTACAGTGAATAGAGTTTTGGTCTAGAGACATGTGGGGCTTCAGATTACCGTTCCCAAATTGGGTCCCAGTAAATGCAAAGGAATTCCAGATGGTCTTCTGCTGGACGAGGCAGTCATGTTTCTTCTGGCTAATGCATTTAAGCAAAGAGGAATCCCCAGTCCTTCAAACCCTTGTATATAGCAACTCAGTAATGTTTAGCTCGGAATGCATAAATGTTAAGTCTGAAACTAGCAGTCTGGAGTATAGGAACCTGATCCATACTGGTAACCTTCCTAATAGAAGTTGTACACATCCTACAGGAGGCCAGAATGCCAACAACCAGGAAGTCATAACTTGATAGAATAGAGTCGCTGGTTGGTGTGTAGACCACTGAATGCTAGCTAAGGTAGTTTCAGTCCTAGATATCTTGCTGTGTTTTGGAAGGCTTATTTGATAAGAAGTATGCTTACATCTCAGTTAGTCCAGCTGTCAGGTCTTTATGCTTGTCTGTGACTGGTACTGCTACTGGATTTTTATTGGCTAATTTGATAAGAGCCTTGCTTATGCCTCAATCAATACTCAACTCTCAGGTGTTTCAGCTCCACTGCCTCTACTACCTGTTACTTGCCTTTTATTCCTGTAGTCAAATATCTTTGGAGGGACATAATCCTCTGAGGTCATAAAGGAAGCCAGTGCTCTATGATTGTGATCTCAACTTTGTAATATAAAAATTACCTTTACCCAGTTTGAACTTGCAGCTGCATCTTCTATAAGGATCTGGTTTTGGTGGTCATTACATCCCAAAAGAAATATTATAGAGTTTCAGTTCCAGTTCTTGACGTGGAAGGAGCATTACGTAGTCCGCAGCAGCTTCATTGCGTGTATGCAGAAACATATATACACAGGTGAGAGGCATAATCCCATTTGGTGAAGTGGGTGAGTACATCAGCTGCCAGGGTGTGGAGGTGGCCTTACAGAAATGCCTATGATCCCCACTTTGAAGAGTGAGCAACTTGTAGGGGCATGGGCACCAGGTAGAGTTTCAGACTTCGGGCACTTGGGGTTCATCCTTAAACATTCTTCAGCCTAGGGTGGGGTAGATCAGACATTCAGGGCAATGGAACAAGGGAATTACCATTCTGTGTAGGCAGGAAAATCAGTAAGTTGGGGTGGTGCAGAAGCAAACACTGTCTTCCTGTATGATGGCTCCTTCTGGTAAAGTATTACCCTACAAAAACCGGGGACTCCACTGTCCCCTGGAAAAAATGAGCTCAATATCCACTGGAGATGGGCTGATCTTCAAGAGGCAGGGAAGTAAAATAGCATAAAAAGGTGTGACTGTTTGAATAACTAGTGAAATTACCAGAACACAGTTAAAATAACTGGGGAAAAAACTGTATATAACATAAAATATGTGGCAAATTTGAAGTCTCACATTGGAAATAAGGTGAATATGTATTGCAGAAACAATAACTATAAAGCAGAACCATCAAAACAATAATGGGCATAAGAGAGACAGCTATGAAGTTGCTTTTCCAATGAAATTCAATCCTAAGCTTTACAGGAAGTGTTGTCCAATGTTTAATGACTTTTGTAGAATCTTTCTTAGGAAAGGAAAGGAAGGCCCATAATTGAGTACAATGCCCCTTTTGGGATGTACCTTACCAGACACCTGCAGCAACTGGAAAGACCCCAAAAGTACCTCACCAAGAGGATCAAGGGGCTCAAACAGATGCCGTATGCTGCCCGGTTAAAGAAACTCCAGCTCTACTCAGTGGCATACCGCCTGCTCAGAGGCGATCTGTGCCTGACGTATAAAGCCATGTCCAACCCGGAATTAATGGACATGCTGCACCTCAGAAAATCCAAATCCCATCGAGCTACGAGCTTGAGGGACTTGAACCTCAGTACTGAAATAAATAGGACATGCTGGAGGGACAGATTCATAACCCAGAGGCTCCCTTCACTCTGGAATAAAATCCCAGTCCAGGTTAGGCAGAGTCCCTCATTGACTCTCTTCAAGAGGAATCTTGATGAGTGGATGGGAGATCGTAGGTTTACCTCGGGTATCACTTCTGCGTCACTTTTAGACAGAGGCACAGTATACTAACCTTGAAAAAGGGCATAGCAAAATTAATTTAATATGGGTGGCGAAAGCCATGCACACTCTGGCTAGGCTTATAAATGCCCTAGGGCAGATAGCGTAGTATGAACCTATGAACCTATGAAAACTTTTCAGAGTTTTGTAAGAGCAAGTATAAGTCTGTTCAGAAGAATTTGAATGTTGTTGAACATGAAAATGATCTGTTTGTGGATACTAGGGAAGTGAAAACAGTCATTGAAATAAAGTCTGAACATGCTTCAGAAGCAGTAAGACAAAATACAAGTCAGACTGTTGGAAAGAAATGCCGAAAAATAATAATTTGAATGTTGATTTGAAATTATACATAAAAGTATAGCAAAATGCTTTGTTTGAACTTGCTTTAAAAGCACCGGTCTTAGAAAATGTTGACCAGAGAGCTAAGTGCTCATATTTAATGCATTCTGTCCACTGGGTAGAGCTATAAACTTGCAACTGATTTAAAGTGAATGTAAAAAAAAGTGCAAGATCTTCCCAGTCAGAATCTGCAGCTATTGCCAAAAGTGTACCACAAGGATGCATTCTTGCCCCCTTCCTCTTCTCCATATTCATTTATAAACTTCCTTGTGACCTTCCTCATCTCCCAGTTATTCTGTATGCTGATGACATGGCCATTTGCCAATCAAGTCACTCACACCAACAGTCAGTGCCAACTCCAGTCAGACTTACATGAACTCCAGCAATGGCTCATGCACCAAGACCAAAACTATGCTTTTTGGAACTCTGCAAAAAATCCACGAAGCACTGTACTCTTTAGGTATCATTAACTTACATGACCATTCCATGGAGACAACCTTCACCTTCAAATACCTAGGAATTTACCTTTATCAGTCACTAATCTTCCATTTTCACAAAGACAGAGTGAGAACCAAAAATAATGTTCCTCCTCTTCTGGAGCAAAATGATCTTCCTTGTCTGTCCCAACCAGCCAGAGCAGTCCTTGGTGAAGGAGTTTTCATTTCTCAACTTAAATATGGGCTTCCAATTTTTGCTTCTACCTCCACGAAAAACATTGACTCCCTCCAGACTATCTCTAACTGCATCTGCTGATTCATAACACTCACCTCTCTGTGAGCATCACTGTATCACCCTAGAAAAATTCAAATGGCTACCCATAAAACAAAAATCTAACCTACCGTTAGGATGCCACCTCTACAAACTACTCCAGCTCCACAACTCAGACTTCATGAAAAAATTTCCCATGCATCCTGAAAAACTACCCATAAGCCACGCCAAGTCATTATTCCTAGAACCAAACTCCACAGCACTGCTTATTCTTTTGTCAGGCACCTGCTCTTGGGCAAACTCTTTCCATTGGCCTGAATGAAACTGGCATTTATTCCAAATTCAGAGTGCAGCTCAAAAAGCATGTCTTCTCCAAAGCCAAATGCTCCAGCTTTAGCACAGAACATATCACATAGCACACTATCACTAGCACCTTTCCAAGTCTCTTCTCCTGCCTCAAGATTTACTGAAGGTTGACCCACTTTCGAAAGTAATGTATATGTTGTACATTACACTCTGCTTCATTGTACATTGCATTGTGCTTATTCACTAAAGTGTATATGTACATTTTTTCTATGTAATCAGCCTGAACTACTTTTTTATTGCTTACATTTCTGTATTTTTGTCTGTAAAATATTTTGTATTTCACATGGGCTGCGCCTGAAATTGGTCATTACTGATCAGTGTACGACTTCACTAAACAAATGTATAAATCCTTTTTTCAAACTGTAGCAGATAAAAATAAATGTGAATATTTTGAATCCTTTTACTTCAAAGAAGCTTGGAGTGTCCTAAAATAAATCTGAAGTGTGCATATGTACAGAATCAATTCACAGTTTCAAATACATTTCAGATACTAGGTAGAGCCATGGCATTGACAAGTTTCTTTTCCATACAGATTTATTTATATGCTTTGGAAGTTTGTAGTATAGACAATATAGGTAAAATGTGATGCCATACTACTGATGTATGCTTAAAGGAAGGCACCAGTATCTCTCAGAAGTGAACTTGAACAGGATATGAATTTAATTCGATGCTTGAGTGTCATTAATAAGCACTAAGCCAACAGAATGAGTAATTACTGTGATAACTGCAGCTCCTTCTCCATATTAGTGATCAGTAAAACCTGAATAAAATAATTAAAATAAGAGCATTAGCTGTTGTGAAGAGTTGAAGAACTGGCCTCAGGAATACAACTGTTATCCTTTTCAATATTGGAGACAAACCAGCATTTCTGGCAAGTGAAGTGAGATGAGGACTGCTTCATGTAGTAAAATGATGAATCCCTAACTATGACTCAGATATGTGGGGTTTGACTAGTGACCTGGGCACTGGGGATGCCAGATGGTTGAGAGAAATTGCATTAGTCTGCTTATCCCTCTTAGGGGAGGATTGAGACGCATGTTGTAGGATGTGCACTCTACCTACAGTTCTGGTGGAGACCATAGATGGATAGAGGTGCCATATGGATAGTGGTATCTGTCTTCAAGAGGGTTGAGGCTTAGAGGATTCTGCCACTTATAGATGCAGATAACAAACCACAAGATTGTGCACCTCTAGACACCCAACATACTGCAAACTGTGTATATTTAATATGTTATCAGGAAGGTGCAGATTCCTTATACTTCTGTTTGATAGTATATCAGAAGCAGAAGTGCTCTAAAGAGCTGGAGCTGCTATATAGGCATTTGAGAATTTGGAAGGTGGTGTAAACTTGATAAGGAGGATGATACAGTTGTCAAACAGATTAAGACTGCACGATTTCAAGATAAATAACAGCAAATGTAAAATAAGAGTCTGAACTATAAAAACCCATATGCAGGACTGAAACAAGGTGCAGAAAAATCAGATCAGTTGGGCAAAGAACAGATCTAGAAGATCAACATGCTTTACAAGCGTTTCTAAGAATGATACAGTCTCTTTTGCAAACTATGTGCCTCTAAGAAAGCTGTTTGTGTTAACTGAGGGTGCGTACTGATCCACACATATTTTTTCACACTCAGCCAATTAGCACTGTCTAGCAGACCAACAGGCAAAGTGCATGTCCTAAAATGTATGCCTAGTTAAGTGACTTGCTCAGAGTCCAGAGTAGGCTAATCAAGGCTGAGGGAACTTGAGGAAGCAGCTTGTTAACACCTCATAGCCTTATACGTCTGGACTAAGTACCAGTCATGTATAACATTCACCTCACTACGGAATATTCCATTGCCTAATACCAGTGCGTGTATGCTTCTGCATATCTGCAGTGGATATGTGATAGAGCAAGGTGTGTACTGGGAAGGGAGCTGTGTACAAGGAAATCACATTGAAATGGTTAAGAAACTATTTATTGATGTGCCATCAGTATTGTACTGTTATGCAAATAAGCCAGTCTGTTACTAGTAGATTACAGTCATAATGGTATAGGAGCTGTAATCTTACAAGAGAATATGTTAGTTGCCTGTAAGTCAGCAGCATTTACAGATCCACAAGAAATGACCATTAGTAGTAGTATTGTATTGGGGTCTACTTTATTCCCGCGAAAGCCGAATTGCTTGAATACAACTCGTGTGAACCATAACGAGCGAAACACTAATACATCGAATGCACTACACCACGTAATTCAAAATCTCGATCTCTCATAGTTGGCCAACCCCACCGCCCGCAACATACTACCTAGCGAAACACAGTAAAAAACAACACATACACACACTAACCAAAACCCTACTTCTAACCCTAAAGTAAAGCACCAAAACCCTACTTCTAACCCTACATACACAACTATCTATGCACTATCCTTAACCCCTCCCTAACCCTAAGGTCCGTAACTACCGCACACTTACCCTACTGAGCTGTACCCAAACAAACTAAATATTCCCCACACATACACTTAACAAAACCCTACACTAAACCTTACATACATTACCTATCTATGCACTTACCTTAACCTGCACCCTAACCCTAAGGTCTGTAACCATCGCACACTTACCTTACCGAGCTATTCCGCAGATGGGCCAACTATGCAAATTATTTCCACTTTCGCAGTTAAGTGTGTTTGATGTACTCTCATTTCACTCGTTATGTGTCACGCAAATTGTATTTGAGCGATTCGGCTTTTTGCGGAAATAAAGTAGACCCATGTATTGGTGTGATAAACTCCATAACCGTAATAGTTGGAAACAAACCACAAACCCTTGTTAAGCTTGTTCAGGAAGTCTGTGTAAATGCCACTTCTGATTTTGCAGTAGATGTTACTTAATCTGGAGAAGTATTATCTGAAAGTCAAATATAGACCAGGCAAGGAGCTATACACAGAAACATGAAGACGGCATATTTGTCCGGAAAGCATGAATAACTGTTAGAGGAACTAGGAATTATTTGGAGTCAGTTTACTAGGGAAGCATGACAAACTCTTGGGTGATTTCACAGTTAACAGTGACTGAAGGAAAAACCCTTCTCCTGCCCTGCCATCTCATCTTTAGTCTCCCTCTATACACCATCCCGAACTCTTAGGAGCTCCGATCATTGTCAGTTAGAAATGTGCAAGCCCAAAAGATATTGTGGACAAAAACTGTATAGCTACTTACCAGCTCTATCATAGAACAAGCTTCCATTGTCCCGAAGACAAATAAACTAGATTCAGGAATTCAAGAAAGCTGTAAAACAGCACCTAAATACTACCTGGATTTGTCACTGTAAAAAATCCTCTCCGAATCTCCTTTTCTCCTCCACCCTACACTATCTCTCCCTCTCTCCTATTTCTCCTTCTGTATACTCTCTCAAATACTTCCTCAACTTCTCCCATTTAGATCAACTTACACCTTATTTTGCTAATCTGTTCTGTGCACTTAACCTCTGTGTCATGTAATTCTTCCCTTCCTTATGTCCTCTCTCTATCTTTGGAGCTTGCTCACTTCTCTTAACCGTCAACCTTAACTACAATCTATCTCTCTACTAGCTCTTTTCTATTTATAGGCTTGCTATCCTGCACTATTTTGTTACAATGAACTGTACTCTTTTTAAATATCCTACACTTAAATCACATTATATAGTTTTTATGTATTTTCCTCTGTGTAATATATTGCTCAAATGTTAACTGTAAATAGACGTGTTATGTTTTGTTTGAATTTTATACTTTTGTATTTCCTCAACTTGTATTTCTCTGTGGAGCTTTCTTCCGTGGGCCTATGCTGCAAAAAGGCTTTGTCTCAGTCGGACTTTCCCAGTCGACAAATGTCAAATAAATAATTTAATAAAATAAAGAAATTCTGACATGACACTCATTTAGAAGTGCACTTACCAAAAGATATTACATTGAAAGGATGACCTGAGGGAAAGTAAATCATAAGTAGGGAAAAAAATACAAGTGTATTTTTGAGGGAAGAAATAGATCATGTCTACAGCGTAGAATTTATTGCTAACCGAATAATAGTTTGCATTCAACTGAGAAAGCAACTGTTTGAGAATACAAGATTTACTTCTTGCACTTTATTCTAATGCCACCCATGCAAGATACAACTGCAACAAACTAGGTGGTATTTCCATTGTGTTGGATGATGTCAGCATAGCTTTTATACTGAAACCTTGCTGGATAAAAATTTTGGTCCCTACCTTCATAATTCATCACCATAGGATAAACAGCATTGACATGGGATCATGTTTTGTTATCTCTCTCCTCTGTGACTGACCAGGTAAAGACTTGTGTGACCAGTGCTTTTGTGTTTTAATGGAAAAGAGCATCTACTGGGTTCTTCATCATATGCCATCCATCTGGTTCTGTGAGGATGTTCTTAAAAAAAAAAAAAAAAAAGTTTGTAGACTTCCTTGTTGTTTCTGTGTTGGGGATCTCCAGTCTGGTTATGGATGGGTCATGTCATTATCTAGTTCAGTATTTTGTCATGGCTTATTATGCTTTCATCTCAAACTCCTAATTTGCCCAGTGTTCCTAACATATTCTTAACACCCCCCCATAGACATCTTGGAGCAGTCCTGCATCTTCATACTATATCCATTTTTATGTCATCCAAAACTTTTCTAAACTTTAGTAAGAATTTCTCTATGTCATAGAAAATATTTACTGTTAATCTGCAGAACACTGTTAATATCTGGAATTGTCGTTGCTTTCCAGCCTCACTTCATCTCTTTATGGCTTCATTTTTTTTTTCTTTTCAAACATTTGCTGTCACTGCCTTTACAGAAATAAAAGCTTTAATTCTACAAGCAGTGGTTCATGCTTGGTGATCTCCAATCCAAAGAACGACAACCAATCACAATCTATTTTAGCAATCTCAGTTAGAGCGTCTTCTGTGTAGCGACATGCGTGAATGGGCATTCCTTCGTTAAAGGTTGTGCGTTAGGCCCGGCAAGCCAGTACGTAAAAATCTACTAACAATCATTAGCGGACCGGAGTTCCGCTGTGGCGACCCCTAACCGGGAAAAGCCGAAAGACACAAACAAAAATATAAATTTGCTCTTACTGTAAATACTCCTAGTTGTGAAGTCTGTTTTCCTCTGAGTTTGTAATCATATTGTAACCCTTTCTATATGTAATTTGTTAGGTCTTTTACTCTATTTGTATTCCTGTGCCAAGTCTGAAAATAAACTTGTAGGCTTAGTGCTCTGCCTGGGTTAACAAGTACAAATAAGATAAAACTGAGTCTGTGTCTTCAGCTCAGGAATCCTGTATGAGATATTTTTCACTTTACTCAGGTGGTTAACTCTCCTGTCATCAGTTTGAAAATACACTTCACTTTGTTTTATGTTGGAGTGTGTGGCTATGATTTGGTGGTAAAACCTTTATCATAGTCAGGTCACCACTTTGCTTTATTAGTCCGTGCACCCCAATGGGTACTCCTCACCTTCAATCAGTGGAAGAATTTTGCAAGCTATAATGGTCAAATGATTTGTTTCTGTTTTCCTCTTGTTTCTTTTTCAGCCTGTAGTGACACACTTAGGGTCTTGCATGATCCGCTCACTCTGTCTTCTGTTGTCCACAATACAATAATAATAAGTCCATCCTTTATAATAACTGGACGTAGGACTGTTCAGCAGATAAAACTTTCCTATTCTACTTGGTATCTAGCCCCCTGTCCTCTAATGCACTGTTGCGCTAAGTCTCTCTACGTTTTTGATTTATTTCAGGAATTGTCAGACAAAAATGATGCTGGATGCGAATGTTGGTTTTGAGATGAAAATCTTTCCACGATTAAGTAAAAATCTCTGGGATTTTGTTACTTCTGTAACTTCTTCCTTTAGTTTCAATTGTATTGGATGTGAAATTTCATTTTTTTCATTTTTTTCTGTCAAAGTCTTTACTTCTTTTTGGGTCTAGGTTCACCCACCCGTCACACCATCCAACCTGGAATGCGAGATTATGCATTCCTATTGCAGACTTTGAGGGATCAGTGGTTTGCTAGCACTTCACAGCTGGCAAATAAATACCTTCCTGGGAAAAAAACCTTTCTCAAATATTAAAAATAAGAGAAACATAATGTCTTTTTTGAGAAAAATATTTTTATTGCATGGCTGAATAGTGTAACATACAGTCTCAAGACAACCTTGTCACTTGTCTTAGTTTTTTTATTTAACTTTGTTTTGAGGAAAACTTTCTTTTTCTAAACCTTTTTTTATTAACCATTATGTACTGTAGTTGTGCTAGAGGGGTGGGATGATTTTTTTCTTTATGTAAAGACTGTTTTTGATTGTCAGCATTTTAGAGATTATTCCAGGTTCCTCTAGCTGTGATTAAGGCTCTTTTCTTCAGCTAACCATGGAGCAGGCTACTGGCTCTTTGGTTGTTTCCTCTTCTGTCCACAAAAAACAAAAAAATTCAGAGTGCCTTTGACACTTTAGTAGGCTTTTTCTCTGACTTAGCTGTTGATGAGTAACTCTGCTGTGGCCATATCTGTTTCCTCAGACCATACATCATCTCCCTGGGCACCTCTGGCGTAGCTTTTCAGGAGGCCATCCAGGAGGGATGTGTGTTCTCTGCAGCTGTTGGAATGCCCTTGGAATGTATGGGAGAACCTCCATTGTGGGTCTCTGAGTAGGGAGTGCTTGATCCTTTACCAAGTGGCCAGTCTAAGGTGCCTGATTCCTGGGCAAATGTCCCTGCTTTAAGTCTCTATTTCTAGGGGATCACCTAGAAAAATGAACAGAAACAAACCTTTAACATATCCTGTTCTTCACACTTTGGACTAGGAAGATTTATTAGGTTTTGGACTAGGAAGATTTATTAGGTTTTGCTAAAGGCTGATTTCAATACGTAAACCCTTAAATTCTTATACTTCTATGTCTAGTAAAAGAAAAACAAATTCCCTCTTTGCCGGACACTGATTCCTTGTCAGAAGAACAGGGACTGGAAGTTGAATTCATCTAATTTTCTCACTCAGGAGGGTCTGATTCTGAAGAAAATAATGCTTCAAAGAACTATCTTTTTTTCTGAATCTGTCTCCAAAATGAAAGAATTGCTTCAATGTGAAGAGTGAAATTCCTGTTTCTTAGCAAAAACACTATGATTTATTACAATTAGACTTTCTTCAGCCTGCAGCTGTTCTCCTGTTTTATTGAAATTAGATTTTTTTTTGCTCAAACAAATTCTATTTTCCTATTAACACAAATTAAATAAACATAACATAAACTATTGATCAAATTATACAGAAATAACTATATACTTTATGTACATTTGGCCTGAAAGAATAAACAATCAGTGCAATACAGTTCTACATGAGTGTCAACTAAATAATGATATTATTGTAGTTTTCATTAGAGAGAAACTGACTCCATTTATAAAGTTTTGAGGAGTGATTTAACTTTCCTACAAGGATTGTTGACAAAAGACTTGGGATCGATTTTAAGTTCTTTAATCTTGATCTTTAGCACTGTTTCTTTCAGAAAGGAAAAAAAGTCTTCAAGAAGTGGAGTAATATTAGAATTCCATGTTTTGGAAATACATTTTCTTGCAACTGCAAGTGTAGACCATAATGAAAACACATTAAATAAGACTAGAGCTTTAGTTAGGGTAAATAGATCAGAAAGTACAACATTTAGAAAATTATCTAGGTCACTCCAAAATTGCTTCAGTTTAGGGTAGTCACAAACTGTATACACCCAGTCAGGTTTATAGGTTTGAGAGCATCTCTAACGAAGGATATTTTTAGAATTATTACATTTAGCCATCTTATCAGGGGTTAAAAATGCTCTATGTATAAATTTCCAAGTATATATTTTGCAGTATTGCGACAATGAAGTGAATTTGATTGATGATAACATGTAGAAATTAATTTCCACATGAGAGTTGTTCCATAGTAATGTAATTCCAAAATTTATGTTGAGGTTTTGTTTTCTAATTTATTAATATTTTATATAATTTTCAGGTAATGTTGACTATGTTAGTGTCATTATATAAAATTTCATAAAGATGTATCATTACTTTTGGTTTATCTTTAAAGGATGAATTATTAATTAGTTTACAAATATCTTTGGAATAATCTATAATGCTTTGTAAGAGTAATCAATCTTGAGATAGTAAACCAACGTTATCCATAAGATGCTTGGTATCTATTGCTTTATATTATTTAATGCATTGTTGCCAACAAGTGAAATTTTTGATTTCCCAAAAAAATAAGTGTTTTTATGTGTCTTATCAAAAAAATTGTTAGTGATACTGAAAGGTATGAGTAATTCAAACCAATTCTTGATGCCCACATTAGCAGTAATACATTTCTAGAAACTGTTAAAAATATAATTTATAGAATTTAGTTTTGTAGGTTTTGTTATGTTGTACTGTATAGAGTAACAGAGAATATACCAGAATTTATTAGTGATCACTTGTAGAGAGGTTAATTATAGGATTTTATTTCCTTTTGTAATATTGTTAGATGTAATGATTTCCAATTTGAGATGTATTTAGGATCAATCCAATTTAAAATGATTTTGAAAAATCAAGGCCTTAATATAGGTCTCTATATCTGGAAATTTAACCCTTCCTGTTACCATGATCTAATATGAGGTATATAAGCAGTTCTATTTCTGTTAGGGAACCAAAGACATTTTAATAAAAGTTTACTTATCTCTTTAAGGAAGTGATTTTCAGGAGGCATTGCAATGGCTTGTGCTATTTTTAAAAATTTAGGAAGAAGAATCTTTTTTTTTTTATTAATTGTAACCTATCTTCAAAAGAAGTATATCATTTATTATATTTATCAGTAAATTTTTAATTGTATTTGTAATATTATTATAGTTTTATAATTATTGTCTTCTCTATAGTACTGCATAAGATGATACCCAAGTAATTAAGTGAGTTTACTTATTTACCAATAATATGATTTGTACCAGTTTGGATTTTTTCTTTTTATTTAGTATCATTTATTTTGATTTTAATTTATTAAATGAAAGCCTAAAAGCTATTTAAAAGTTATTTATTAAACATTCAAATTCAAATAGAGTTACCTTTGAGTTAAAGTAAGCAGAATATCATCTGCAAATAACATAATTTTGGAGTTGTATTGGCTATATACATCAATACCTTCAATCTTTGGATTATTTTGTATTCATATAGCAAAAAGTCATTGGCAAGTGCAAAGAAAGGAGGAGATGTGGGACAATCTTGTTTAGTGCCTTTAATTATACGGATAGATTCAGAAGTAAAGGGATCCGGTATAACACAACTAAATTATTTTTATATTTCTTGTTTATAAGTTAAAGAAAGAAGGAAAATCAAAAAGATTTTAAAACTGAAAAAAATTATCCCAGTTTAAAAAGTCAAAAGCATTTTCTAAATCCAGTCCAGTTGTCAGAGCTTCTTCATTTCCTCTATTTAAAAATTCAGTGAGGGTTAATATTCTTATATTCTATTATATGTAAATCCTGTTTGATCATTATTAATAATATGGGATAGTGTAAATTTTAATCTGTCAACATGAATGGACATATGAAGATCTTGTAGTCATTATTAAGAAGAGATGTTGGTCTGTAGGAGCAGAATTCAGGATCTTTGTTCTCTTTTAGAATAAGAGTAATCAATGAATATTTCCAGGATTAAAGTGTGTTACCTTGTATTAGAACTTCATTAAACTTTTATGGAAAAAAAGTGATAGAAGAAGGGAAAAGTTTATATATTTCAATAATTATTCCATCATTTCCTGGAGCTTTATTAGGTTTAAA
The DNA here is from genome assembly GCF_019279795.1 of Protopterus annectens. Classification (NCBI taxonomy): domain Eukaryota; kingdom Metazoa; phylum Chordata; order Ceratodontiformes; family Protopteridae; genus Protopterus; species Protopterus annectens. The sequence continues at coordinate 792,608,670 of NC_056751.1, read as the reverse complement.
TGTTTTCATTTTATCTGTGACTTCCTTGTATGAAAATTGTGATTGAAGATCTGTTTTTAGTTTTTCTGAAATTTTCTTAATATTTGATAAGGATAAGGTTAGCTTGAGTGTTATTAGTGTTATAGTGACTTGTAAAATGATATTTAAAGGCATCAAGTATGTCTTCTATGTCAGATACCGTCTTATTTCTATCTTCATGTAATACTTTAACAATATTTCTGGGCTAGGAATGCATTTTGATTGTCATTGATAAGTTATGCATATGTTTAGGATTTAAAGCATAGGAATTTAATTTCAGTCTTTCCAATGCCAAATGTGTCTTGTGAGATGAGATAGCTATATATTTCTTATTTAAGTCTTCTATTTTCCTTTTACTATCAGAAGTATTATTGGTATCACTGGATTGAAGTGATATAACTTGAGATTGTATATTTTGTAATTCTGAGTTCCATTCTTTTATTTTGTTTTTGAACCATGTTAGAAGCTTAACATGAGTGTAAGCTTTTAATGCATCCCAAATCATGATTATATTAACACCTTGAGCGTAATTTGTTTCTAGAAAAACTGTAATATTGAAGTAAGCCAGGATTTGAAATCTTTACTTTTTGTGATATAAGCTGGGATCCTAATTATAGAATTTAGCTTATTAAAAAAATCTAAAGCCTAAGAATGAAGGAGTTGTGATCATATGTAGGACAAGGGAGTATGGTAAACATTGACATTTTTGAAGTTAAGCCATGAGATACAAATATTCTGTGTATCTGAGTTTGACTACCAAGTCTATGAGCTTGCTGTGAGAACTTTAATGAGTTAGTTTCTCTTACATTAAATGTATCAAATAATTTAATTGTCTTAATCCATTTTAAGATATTTTGCAGTAGATGAGAGTCCAAGAGTTCTGTTATTAGTTGTATCAGAATCATTTAAAATACAATTAAAATCTCTACCTATTATTAAATTACTCTTATAAGTGCTAGTGATAAGATCTAGCTGTTTTTAGTAATCTTTACTTCCATTCCAGGAATCCAATAAAGATTAACCAATGTCCATATTCTATTATTATGTTTTAATGTTACAAGACAGAAGAGTCCCTCATGAACTTTATTTATGAATAATTTGGGGATTAATAATAATATTATTTCTCCAAAGAATCATTACTCCCAGAGTCTTTGTTTTATAAGAGGAGTGAGCAAGTAGTGAGTATTTAAGATTCCAAACATTACTTGCAGATATTTTAAAGTGAGTTTCTTGAAGAAAAGACTATCTGTTCTTTATTTATATTTATAGGTGTTATCAAGTTCGATCTTTTCCTTGGATTGTTTAGTCCATTAATATTTAGAGATAGTAAATATACTTCCATAAGAGACTATAAAAATAATTTTCATAAGTTTGCTAATAGTATATATTATTACTAAGATCCAAAAACACTCTCTGCCTTGTAGCGTTATATAGGAACTAATAGAATTTAATAATGTAAGCAAATTAGTATTATTTGTGTTTGAGTTTAGTGAAAACTGATTCATGCCTATTAGATAAAAAAAAAAAAATTAACATTTGTTGTAAATAACGTGTTAACCAAAAGAATGTTAACTTTCAATAAACGTGGAGCTCACATAATTCCTAGTCTAATAGATAAACATTGATCTATCAGACTACCTTTCATATCCTGCCAATCTTGTAACCAAGTTGAGCTCTATAGAGGTGTAGATCTAAAGAGATTATTTTTTTAAGTATACTGTTAAATGATTCAAAGGAAGAGTAGATTTTGCATTGATATTAAGAATTAAAGTTACTACATGTTATGTAATCCTGACGTATTGTTGGTGACTATGAAATACTTTAATATTACTTCATGCCAGATAAGTGTGACATTGCGGTTTCATAACCTTGTGTGCACATATTTGTTTTTCCCTAATCTTTGCAGTAAAGGATACTTCTAGTAGACACATAAGAGAAGAAAACACTATATATTTAATACTTAAAGTCACTTGTCAATAAGTAAACCAACTGTACTCTTTCTCACAGTTTACTGAAGTATTGTTGATTTTCATACATAACTATTAAGAACTAACAATTAACTTTCTAAAAAAACTAAGTAACTGGTAACTATATACGTTTAATCTTTCCATAACTTTGATTGTATTATTCCAACCTGGCTATTCCTTACAAATTATATATATATATATATATATATATATATATATATATATATATATAAGTAATTAAGCACTTGAAAGTTTACAACTAAGGACAGTCTCTGCACCAAAATACAGTTGTTATACAATATATTTGTTTTCCCCAACAGCCGGAATTACAAATATGTTCTTATAGGTTCATAGGTTGGTACTAGGCTATCAGCCCTAGGGCCTATACAAGCATAGCCATAACAATTCCCTGGCTATTTCTTCCCACACTATTTACTTCCATGGACCCCTGTCTAGCAGGGTGACTGAAGTGATCCCAGGGATGAATTTCCTTTCTCCCATCCAATCTTCAAGGTTCCTTTTGAAGAGGGCCAAAGAGGCACTCTGCTTGACATGTATGGGCAATCTATTCCACTGTCTGGGGAGTCCATGGGTCAGGAACCTATCCCTCCAGCATGTTTTGTTTATTGTGATGACAATGTTTAGATCCCTGGAGTGTGTGGCTCTGAAGGATTGGGATTTCTTTAAGTGTAGCATGTCCAACAGCTCTGGGTTTGACATGGCCTTGTGTGTTAAGCAGAGATCGCCTCTGAGTAGACGATATGCGACAGAGTATAGCTGGAGTTTTTTAAGACTGTCAGCGTAGGGCATCTGCTTTAGGCCTGTGATTCTTTTAGTGAGGTATTTCTGCTGCCTTTCCAGTTGTTGCAGATGTCTTGAGAGGTACATACCAAACAGGGCATTGTATTCTATAATGGGTCTAATGAGGGATGAGTACAGTGGGACAGTGACCTCCTTTTTTCTGGGTGAAAAGCCCTTAGTGATGGTGTGCCACATAGAAGGATTTCCTGACTGTTGTGGCGATGTGGTTATCAAAGGTGAGACCACTGTCCACCTGTGTCCCTAAGTCTCTAATCACACTTTCGGTGTTTAGTGTACTGCTACCTATATGGTAGTTCACGGGTACGTTTTTCCCAAAGGGGATAACTATACATTTCTTGGCATTGAGCTTGAGCCCATGGCTCTGGCAGCAAGCATCTGTTTCTGTAAGGCCCTTTTGTAGAGTATCTACATAATTCGGGGATTCAGTAATGGCTTGCAGTTTGCAGTCATCTGCGAAATTTGTTAGCCAGAGTCCCTTAGTGTGTTGGCCTGTACTTCAGAGAAGTAGATGCCAAACAAGAGCGGTCCCAGGACTGAACCCTGAGGTACTCCACTTGTCTGGAGCTGGATTTGGAGTCTGCTACTTTTACAGTGTGGGTTTTATCAGTAAGCCAGTTAGCAACCCATTGGGTGACGTAGGGATTAATGCCCAGCTTAGTAAGTTTATCTATGATTCCAGAGTGGGGGATGGTGTCAAAGGCCTTGGCAAGGTCTAGATAGGCTGTGTGGACCACCTTACCCTTGTCCATGGCTCTGTAGACTTATTTGAAGAAGTCAGTCAGGTTCAGGAGACAAGATCGGCCCTTCACGAACCCAAACTGGGTGGCGTCCAGTGTTTGAAGGCTGCCAATGTCTTTGTTTATAAGTTCCATGATAATATGCTCCATAGCCTTGCAGATAAGGCTCGTCAGACTGATGGGACAGTAGTTTCCGGGATCCAAGGTGGATCCCCCCTTATGGAGTGGGATAACTGTAACTCTGCGCCACTCAGTGGGCACAAAACCTGAGGTGAGGCTATGATTAAACATGACACTTGGGTGAAGTGCCAGTTCATATTGTAGTTAATGTAGTACACAGCCCGAAATGTCATCTGGTCCCATGGATGCTGTATTCTTAGCTTTGGAGAGTGCGTTTTTTTACCTGTGTGGCCATTATTACCAGAATTCGGCAATCTTCTGGTATTAAGATGTGCCATTTAGGGGGTGAGAGGGGGTCAATTTCATAAACATCAGACTTAATTTCTTACTGTAAGGAATGTTGTAGAGCAATTCTTTTACTGTTTGCTTCTTATTTTAACATTTTCACAGGGCCAGACTGTATTGCATATGTATAATATACTGTGATGGGAAAGTAGTACTGGAACAAAACAATACAATACAAAAAATGCATAATATAAGTCTTTTGCCTCTAATGAACTCATAACTAGATTCAGTACAGACAAAAGTCCTTTGTCATTACAAGTTCTTCAGTCAGTCAAATGAACAATTTTTTTCTTTCAATTGAGTGAATTAATTTGTTTATCTAACATTTGGTTACCAGGAAAGTCTAACTTGGAACCAACCCATTTTCAGCAGCGGCCGAGGGAGAAACACTCCAAATGCATGTCTTTGTAATGTGGGAGGAAACCGGAGCACCTGGAGAAAATTCACACGAATGCAGGGAGGACATACAGGCTACACAAAGAAGGCACCGCAGCAGAGAATCGAACCTGAAAACCTCTTGCTGTGAGGCGACAATGCAAACCACTGCACCACTGCTGTCCAGTCATATGTATATTGTGATAATAAAGTATTTCTCTGTAGATTTTCACTTTAAAAAAGCAAATTACAATATCTAACTATTGAACTGACATGTATTTGATTTGACACCACAGAAATCAAGAAACCACATTCTGAGGACTGTAATTAAAGTTTCAGTCCTCTGATGTAATTTAAAAGAATAATATCACTGAGATTTCTTGCAGAAATGGAATATTATGTTTTAATTCATACACATGTTCATAATTTGATAAGTTACTTCCAAAAAGAAAAACAAAATGTGATGTGGGAAAGTAGTGTGAATTTTTTTATACCATGCCGTCTGAATAGTATATTTAGTTGCTTATTCTTTTTTTCCCTTCATTCTTCTTTTGCCATCCTTTTTTTTAAATAGATAAATATGAAGCATTGATGTGCTTTTATAAATGAAGGCATTATGATTCAGTCATTTTTAGATATATTTAGTTAGTATACCTCTCAAGATTAACTAAGAGGAATGGGTTTAAATCCTGCACCTTCTGTCCTTAAGGTAGGAACAATCAGCTTGTTTGGAGGGTAGGGAAAACTTCACAGTCATTGGGAAAGCATTCAGGCTTCATGCAGACAATAATTGGTGGCCGTAATCAAACTTTGGGCTTCATATCTGTAAGACCAGGACCTTAACTGTTGTATCACCACTTGCACCCAAATTTTAAATGAAAAGTTCCACTATAATTTGAAATGAAATCACTGGTTAGAGTGTTAACTGTTGGATCTAGGAACCAACTTTAGGTAATAACATAACCGGTCAACTTTTTCAATATGTTTTTGATGTCCAAATTTTGCATCTGATATCTGGGTGTCCTGTAATGATTGCTTTTATTTTTATTCTGCTACAAGTCATTTACTTGTTTCACATATGCATTGAATCAAATAAACCAAATGCAGATCAAATTAAATAACTACTAGAAAAGTCAAGTTGTGAAAGTTTAGAGATTTGTTATCTTGATTTCCACTACGTATAGTTTTTCTCTCATTTGTGGTCTCAATATTAATTTCCATTATGTACAGTTTCCCTGTCATTTGTGGTCACAATCAGCATATGCCGCTGGTATATAGAAGAGCACTTTCTTCTGCATATCTTGTATTATGATCTGCTACCCATCTGTAAATGAAAGGCATAACTTTTATTGTATTAACTTTTTAGTTCATTGTCGGTGTGAAGTTGAGGGGGGATGCTTCGAAACAGTTCACCATATCATATATATTGCAGAAATGCATTTGTTTCCCTGCAGGCTATGATTTGCTCTTACAGCATTGTACTCTGATACTATGTGCCATTCAGTGCTGAATTTGCTTACATTTTCATGGAATACTGTGACAGCTGCCAAGGACTTACTCTAGTCTCTAGTATAACGTTAGTCAGCGATGGGTGTAGGGAAAAGGACTAGTCAAAAATTCTGAAATGGAAAGGAGACTTTTTGTCTCCTGCAGTATGGCACCTTAATTAAGAATGCTAGCAGTGGAATTGTTTCAGATGTGTATAAACAACTAAGTCAGTCAAAGATTCCATCCAGCTTATTAATGAATATTAATTCTTTCATTTGTTAATTTAATTGGTTTACAGTATTAGCGCTGTTTAGTAGAGTTGAGATCGGATACACCACCATTAGTAAAGCAAGCGCATCTTGTCAAAAACAGTGTTTCCTGTTAAACGTCTAAAGCAGACATTGATCTCCGAGGCTGCAAACAAGGAAATGAACAGTTAAGATATCTTGCAGAATCTCTTGATGTGAGAAAAGCTTCACCTTAACTCAAAGCACCTGAAAAAATGCGCAATCTTTAACTGTTAAATTTTTTTTGAAGTAATGCAGCTACCATTTTCCGTGATGTTGCTTAGTGAAACTACATAAATCATAAATATTTTACAGAGTGAATAATTCCGTTATATGGACGTGCCTATTTTCATAGTAGCATCATTATGTATATTGACAAAATGAACAAGCATATTAAATAAACAAAACAAAAAATAAAAAAATACACTTTTTGATAAGGACATTTATACTATAAAACATATGTGCGTTAGGGTATGTCTAAATATATGAAAATTATGTATATATTATATATAAACAAGCACATAGTAAGCTGACTACTGCTGCAAAAATTATCATATCCCACTATGTAAAGAACGTGCGCAGCTGAATTTCACCTGCAGTTGCAAAAGTTCACAAGGAACAATACATGAGTTAAATCTGTGTAAGGCAATTTCCAAGACTTGAACTAATAACTCAGTTTAAGTTGTGCATTAGTGTGTTCTATTCTGTAGTGATGAATCTGCTGGAAGGATATTCCCACACCCACTCACAGACCTTTTACTGCAGGTGAAGCTACATTAACACTTCAACATATTTTATTCTTATTAGTGTAATGTATCCCTGGAAAGACATTGAAAAGCCCATAACTATAAAATTAGATGCTGTGACTTGGGTCAAGTATTTAGAGTTCAGGCACCTTGTTTTTGTGTCCATAAACATCCTACCTCACTGATTATTTGTTTATGGCGGTAAACCATCTGGGAGATTCTTCCCGCTTCTTTTGCTTCTTTCACTGTGCTCCTCTGCCCTTCCCCCATATCCCACCCACCTCTAGCACATCTAGTCATATCCCAAGCAAATGCTCCCCCTCATTCCTCTGATCCAATTATGTACATTACCATGTCCACACCCACATTTCTTTCACATCTTACCTACTTTTATTTCACCAAACTTACCTGCTTTCTATTACGTGCATCACCTAGAATTCTCATCCCCCCTACTATAATTCTTTGCCTCTTACTCTACTTCGTCATCTCAATACAATCATCATCTCAGACTGTCTTATATTAACTCCATGCTTACCACCGTTTCTTCTACTATATACACAAACTAACATTACACCATAATTTTACTACTAACCAATCACATCTCACCCACCCCTCCTTATCACAAACTACAAGGCAAAACACTTAACCACATTGTCAAAGCCCATCCTGAAGTCAAAACATTTCCAAGCTTACCTTCAGCTCCACACATATCACAAGATAACATAATCTCTATTTACACCTATTACATTCTAACACACAAATACAACTTTTACTATTTTTAAACCCACTGTCACAGTTGACATGCTTCTCCTAACCCGCCTAGCCTCTTTACTCTTTTTTCTCAACCTCGCTACAGTTGTATCCTCACATACCCCCCACACGTCAATATACATCAACAACGTCCACCAACCATCTCCCCAGTAAACAACACAGCTTCTCCCATATCTCCCCCCAGCTTTTCCCCTATACACTCTCATATTATCCAAGCCACAAATTGGCCTCCTCAACTCCTATGAAACCACACTTGATACCAGTACGATCACATGGGAATAAAAAACATTTCCTGTGGTACTCATTCCTCATTATCTATCTACTCAAAATGTGGAGACATACATCCTAACCCAGGCCCACCCTCTAATCCTAACCACAATAGTAACACCAAAGATTTAAACATACTTACACTGAACCTTAGAAGCATATGTAATAGCCCCACTGCATGCCTGGATTGATCAAAATAAACCTGACATACTAGCCCTTACTAAAACATGGTTGCACCCCAATGTAAAAGACTCAGGAATAATGCTTCCAAACTATGCAATAACCAAATGAGATGGAGCTAAAAAGGGGAGAGGGATAGCCCTTCTATATCCCTCTACACTCAACATCACACCCTACACCAGTAATATACCCATCTTTTCTAATGCCGAGGTATTAATCTCTTTTTTTGAACCTCAACATATCAAAAAGAATTTGCGTAATTGTAATATATATCCCACCAGGTAACAATATACCAGTGTTGGAAAATATTTTATCCTGGACATCCCAAACAATAAACCTTGAAACAATAATCTTAGGAGACGTAAATATAGATTGAGAAACCATAGCTTCCAACTCCCCCACAAATATTATAAATCTGTATTTTTTTCTCAGCTTATCAATACTCCAAGATACAGCAAAGATCTTACCTGCCTATCCATTCTAAACTGGATCCTGGTATCCCACCCCACCAATTATCCCTCTTCCGGTATACTGTCTAGCTCCCTGAGTGATCATCTGCCAGCTTATTCCCATAGAGCAAACTCCCAACAACTAAGAGTACCCACTGTAAAATCAGTTAGGAACTCCGCTAATTTTTGCCTGCATAAATTCAACAATCTGCTACATGAAATAGATGGGACACCCCTTAAACATCTACCCCTTAATGATGCTGTACTATACTTTAATAACACCTTCCTTCACATACTTAATACCCTAGCTCCCATTCACATGAAAAGAAACAAAATCAGCATCATGACTGTCTAAGGAATGTAAACACCTGATGGAGCAAAGGGACATAGCTTGGATAACCTGGAAACAAAACAAAAGTGACAAAATCATGTTAATTTCAAAACACTACATAACAAAGTGACAAAACTAATCAACAGAGATAAGAAGTCATATTATTCCCAGCTTCAACTCCAGCATAAAATCAACCCCAGTAAATGTTGGCACTCCATGTCTTCTCTACTTAACCCTGGAAGAAATGGAGAGCACACCCTATCCCCTGATACCACTCCATCACAAATGGCCAAAAACTTTAACAAACACTTCATAAAATCAATATCAGACCTACTAACACACCTAATGCTGGAGCCCCACACCTTTCAATTTATTCAGACACCAACCCTAGACCATCAACTACTTCTAACCTTGTCATTAATAACCCCCTTACTCAACATAATGTCATAATACCCCATTCTCATTCAGCTCATACCCACTGACACCATTAAGAAGCTGATACAAAAACTAAAACTCTGCTCTACCTCGGCTGATAATCTTCCACCACACTACCTCAGATTGGCTGATAACTCAATTGCCTATTCAGTCAATATTCTTATAAATAATTTTAAAGATTTTTCTGAATCAGAAGTACCTACCATATGGAAACAATCTCACACCATCCTCATCCACAAAGGAGGCAACTCTTTTGAACCATCCAATTTGTATCCTATATCCATGTTGTCACCCATATCCAAAATTCTCGAGAGAGGTATCCATCAGCAGGTATTGCAGTATCTATTGAAAAACAGTCTTTTAACTAAAACCCAGCATGGCTTCCGACCTAGCCAGAGCACAGCTGCAGCCCTATTATCTTTTACAGACACCATGAACAAAGCCAGAGATGCAGGATGCTGTATAGCCTCAGTATTCCTTGATCTCTCCAAGGCCTTTGACAGTGTCTCACCCCTTACTATTGAACTTACTGTCTAACGTAGGCTTCTCACGTAACACAGTAGAATGGTTTCAGAGCTACCTCACGGATCATAAACAAGCAATGAAATGGTCCAATGAACTCTCACCCTTTCTCCACAACCCTACTTTAGTCCCTCAAAGCTCCATCATAGGACCCCTACTCTTCAACATTTTCTTAAACAACCTTCACACTGCCTCTCACCCTGGGACCCTCATTCAATATGCCGATGATTCCACCATAATCTGTACTGCTCAGTCACTACCAGAACTACTTTCAAAAATTCAAAAGTCCTTTGCTGCAGTCTAATCCTGGTTAAGAAATGCCCAACTCTTTCATAATCTAAAGAAGATGAAACTAGTCTCTTTCATCCCCAAATCACCTCCCATGTCACTGATCATTTTAATATCCTTGCATCTGACAATGCTGTCATAGAAATAGTGCAGGAAACTTCTAGGAGTTATCATTGACAATAAACATTGATTTGCCCCCATATACAGCAAAATATAAAGAAAACTCATCAAAACAGGGACTCTTGTATAGAAACCAACATTTCCTTACTGCAGCAACCAAAACTACCTTTGCAAAATCATTTTTACTTCCCTCCCTTCTTTATGGTGCCCTTATATCCTAACTAATAAACTTCTACCCTAAGCAAGATGGAACAGTGCTACAACAAAGTTGCAAAGTTTGCCACAAACTAAATATCACACACACCACTGTATGGAACAGTGCTACAACAAGGTTGCAAAGTTTGCCACAAGCTGTAAATATCACACACACCACTGTAAACCACTCCTAGAATTAAACTGGCTTGAACTCCCCAACCAATTTGCCTTTATTCAGCTGTCCACCTTGCAAAGCCTTATCTTCAAGCCTACTTCCTGCCCTGCACTAGCCAGTCTAGTCACATCTTACACACCAAATTGATCCCTATGATCAGAAGACAAAAATCTCTTGGCTATCTCAAAACCCACAAGAAAGCCAAGTCACTCTCTGTAATCATACTCTGTCTGTATACTTTGGAATTCACTGCCTCTAGCTACCAGGTCTATGCCTAGCCTCTAGCTACCAGGCCTATGCCTAGCCTAACCCATTTCAAAGTCTCTTTAAAAAATCATCTAAAAAATACATGACTCTGCTTCTGTATAAAGCCTGCTTAATGCTCAGCTCTTCCTCTTCTTCCACACTAGCCTCATGCTCCTCTTCTGTTACATTTCAGTCCCTCACAGTCTGCAAGATCCTAAGGCTCTCCTTACTCCTCTGTTTCTGTACTATATCCTTAAGCTACTGCTCAGTCTGTTTTGTTTCTTTTCTTCTTAACTCTCTCACTATCTTTCTGCATCACTTCTGGCTATTATTTTTCCTAACTGAAACCAACTTTCTATTTTTCATGTACTATAACAATGTCACACATTGCAGTACCTATATACTATTTTTAGACACTATCTACATCATGCATGGTGAGAGTGACTGTTATTGTCTGTAATGTTTTAACTATAGAATTGTTTAGATGTGTAATATATATTGTAACATCTTGTAACTGTTGCTTTCCATTTATTTTGTATAGTATTGCTGATGTCATTTGTATTGTATTGGACTGTACTGTGTTTGTATTTGTACTGTATGTGGAGATTTTCTCCCCAGGCCTCTGCTGAAAATGAGTTCTGTAAACCCAGTTAGACCACCCCGGTAAACAAATGTCAAATTATAAACAACTAATCTGTGTAGTCAGCAAACAGGTTGTCAAGTCTAACTTTTGACACTTGGAGAAAGGAAGGTAACTACAAGTAAAATGCAAAAACCTATGTTCAGTTTTGAAGAGTTCATTGTAACTTCTAGTTAAATTGTATGGACGTTATTTGATAAACGTGCATATGATTAATAAAGGATCAATAATGAAATTTTATAATGACCTTAAGTGTAGACGAACCATTTTATATTGTTAGAACATAAGTCATTTGGAAATTGATGCTTTGAGAGATTTGGCAGTGGTGGCAGTAGTAGATTCAGTTTTTTGTTTCTTCATTTTTAAGTCAGTCCAAGGGTTGTTGATCAATGATCTTTTAGTGAAGGGGATGCCCAGTCCATATCCTCTGGAATATATATGTTATTTTTGATAAAGGAGGATACCCCTTCTAGACTGTTAAATGTTCTCACTTAAACATTAGGCAGGTGAATTCTAATTTTTGCTGGATATAGCGTTTGAGCTTCGATATTATTTTGCTTTAGTAATTTAACAAGGGCCAACATTTTTTCCTCGTGTTCGTTACTTTGCTGGAATAGTCATTGTCAAATCTGATTGGATTTTGTTTGCATTTCAATGGAGCTTTCCTCCAAACAGGTTTAAGAATAAGTTCTTTATCTGTGTAGGATAAACATTTTATTACTATAGATCTTGGTGGCGGTGGTGATCCTGTGACCCATTTCCCTGTAGCTCTATGAGCTCTTTCTATGCACACATGAGAAGCCCTCTTGTAGATGTCCAGGAATTTAAAAAGGTAATATTATCCTCACCTTCACTTTTCTCTGGCAGTCTGAAAATTCTAATGTTGCACCTTCATTCCCTGTTTTCTAACTTGCTGTTCATAGACAGCATGTACAATTGCTTTGCATCACAAACTGAGGTTCCAACAGCATAGGTGCACTGGACATCCTAGATCATGCTACTGATAGCCTTTGTGGAGTATAACAGATGTGGTTTCACCTCTTGGAATGACGTGACAACTGTTTTCACACAGTAGCAGTTCCTTAAAACGGCACTTGTCTGTTATTCAGAGAAGGAAAATGACAAAGTACAACACATTCCATGTACCATGGTACACATCTGTTCAGCGACCTCATTGAAGCACTCTTTAATTGTAATACTACATTCATTTCATGGGGGGTAAAGGAAAATAACTTCAGCCACAGCCTTCCTGGCAGTGGTTTTTCTATTTAATTAGCTGTGGTTAAAGATTACACTTTTTGTCAGCTATCAGAAATGTTAGCATGGTAGCCTTTCTTTTGGTTGACCTTTTTGAAGTGGCATCATTGGTGGTTAGGTGGGATCGTTTTCAAGTATAGCTTACTGCAGATTTTGTGCCATTATAGTGGGATATAATGTAAAAACAATACCTACTGTTGTTCAAAAGGTACTATCAATGGTGATGAAGTAAGTACTTTTAAGTACATCTATTTCTCAGGCAGGCAGGTTGCAGCTGTAACTGGAATAAGCCATGTCAAGATGCTTTGTATTATACTTTTGATATGTTCTGATGATATCTACTGCCCTCCTATGAGATGTCCAGTGTGCTTTGTGGCCTTAATAATTCCGGTGATGTGGGCTGGATATCTGCAAAGTTGTTAGAGAGGGATAATCGGTATGACACATCGGTGTAGCAGTGTACCATGGGGTGCCCACACCTCATTGTGATGACTGGGAGTGATTCATAAAGGTTTGATTTTTTTTTTTTTTTTTTTGTGGCATGAAAGATGACCATGGCTGATTTAAATATAACATAAATGAAGGGACCAAATACTGATGATGATTCTGCTTTCAGGATCTCTGCAGTGCCATTCTGCAGGGCACATTTATTTATGTTGTGAGCTGAGTGCATCACAGTACATTTTATATCTGCAGGATTCTGTACATTTTTCAGTATTAAGGTGCTAATGTTACTACTCAGCAATGTTCTGCTGCACATAGCATCAGTGCTCCTGGACCTGTGGTGCTCTACGTACTTTCATTGCTGTCTGCACTACAAGAAGGCATGTCTTTCACTGTGTGCTCCTCAAGTAACATGCTTGTAAACTGCAGAGGTTGCTGCTGTTCCTCATTTGCATACCTGCTGTGCACCTGGACTCTTCCAGTTGTGCAGTGATTTATGTACGTGATCCTGCCATTCTGAGCAGGTTTGTGAATTGTGTAGTGCTGTGGTATGTGATTTGTACTGCAGCCTTGCACAATGGCAAACTGTCTACAAGCCCCAGCTATAAATAATTAGAAAAAGACTAGCTAAAGGAAAAACATTTTTTCCATAATCATAACTGGAAAAATGTTTCACCTATAGCTAGTCTTTACTAACTATTTAAAACTCAGGCCAGGACTTGTAGACATAGTTTGCCATTGATAAAAGACTAGCTAAAGGCGAAGCATTTTTTTTCCATAGGTCATACCTGGAAAAAAGGCAGAATTTCAGACAGCTATAGTTAATTTTGCACGTTCTAGAATTTCATCAGAGGTTTATAAATGCTTTGCTGCTCAATTTCAGCCTCATTTTTCCCTACATCAGCTGATAAATGTTAACATTTTGTATTAGGCATGTCATAGCATGTTTGGTATAAACTACTTCAATTTCTGTGCCTAAATTATTCTGTAAGATGAAAGGGATGTTGTCTTGAAAAGAAACGAGCATTTTGCTAGCCCCGTGGTTGTTGCTACATGCACATCAAAGCATGAAAGTCTGATTTCATAAATATTACTTTTGTATATACTGCGGTAGTGGTGCTGCGGTAGCGTTGTCGCCTCACAGTAAGACGTTGTTCTGTTCGATTTGCAGCTAGAGCGTCTTCTGCATGGAGACGTGCGTGAATGGGTGTACCTTCGTTGAAGGTGTGCGTCGGGGCCGGTAACTCAGCATGTAAAAATGTACTGCCAATCGTTAGTGGACCGGAGTTCCGCTGTGGCGACCCCTAACCGGGAAAAGCCGAAAGACACAACAACTTTTGTGTATCTGCATTCTGAATTGGATTTACATGTCACTGACTAAATTCACCATGCCGTTTCTCCGATGGCAGTTATGATCTCAAGAGTTAGAATATAAAAAGATACAGCCTCACATGGGGGTGTTGGGACTTTGTCCTCACAACAAAAAAAAACATTTTTCAATGTTTGTTGCCTCTTTCTTTTGTGTTTATATGTGTTTAAAGTTTGGAACTGCATACATTTTTTAAGAGAGTGGAACTTGGATAATTTCAACTGCTTCATGTACCATCTTGTTAGATTTTTTTGTGGTAGTACTTAATTAAATATGTTTTTATAGAGCATGCTAAAATGAATTATACCACAGATAACTTGTTTTTTTTTAGGTATGAAGTTGACTTACTGTTATGTTTATTATAGCTGTGAGCATGCCAAAGCATTCACACTCATGAACCTTTCAAGGGGAGCTTCTGAAGTTTACCTTTTTTGGTAGACTTTTCACCCCACACCTGCACTTTCAAACACCACGTAAAAAGAGTCGCTTCCTTTCCAACGTCATTTCAAAATAGTCTAGTGTTATAAACGGTCCCTGTCTTCATGCAGGCTGGGACTTCATGTAAACCGGATGCTTGATTATTACTTTATGCCTTGTAAGTGCAGCTTTGTACTGCTTATGATTTTGATTCCTTGGTGATGTAGTAGGTTTTAACAAACTTATCCTCCTTTACATATTGTTTTCTGTTCACTGTCTCCAAACATTTTAAACATTTGCTGTTGTGGTAGGATTCCTTAGTGCATGTAGTGGATTTAAATTAACTTTGTTGTTTGTCAGGTTTAATTATCTACACTGCATACCCAACAAGCTTTTCTTACTTTGAGTCTTCTGCACTGAGTGTGGTACTTGGATACAGATACTCTGTGCATTCTCACGTGGACTTTTTGGTGCTTTCAAATACTTGTTTTTGTGGAGCTGTGTCCCATTTGGCCTGCTATTGGTGACCATGTGCCTGTATTCCTTTCTCATCTTCCCCTTCTGGAGCCCTGGAAGGTCACAAGCACTCCTCTAGAGGATGTGAAAGGAGAGCGGTAGCTTGGTCTGTCTCAGAATCCTTTACCATTGCAGAATCTAAGATGCACATTGTGTTTCACTGTTACAGTAATAACCGTTAGGATTTACTTCTTGGAAAGCCTGAGATCAGCCCGAATACCAGAAAATTGATCCATTCCCCCATACCCAGGGTACAACCATCCCTCTGACGTCAGAGTGTCGGGATATAAAGGGTCATCAGCCGGCACCATTTCATAGGTTCATAGGTTCATACTAGGCTATCTGCCCTAGGGCATTTGTAAGCCTAGCCAGAGTGTGTGTGGCTTTCGCCACCCCTTTGCAATGAGAATACTGTGCCCATTTAGGGTTTAGTTTACTGTGCCTGTGTCTAGTAGTGACACAGAGACGACCCCCGGGGTAAATCTACGATCTCCCATCCACTCGTCAAGATTTCTCTTAAGGAGAGTCAGTGAGGGGCTCTGCCTAACATGGACTGGGATTCTGTTCCAGAGTGTAGGGAGCCTTTGGGTTATGAATCTGTCCCTCCAGCATGTCCTATTTATTTCTGTGTTGAGGTTCAGATCTATTGCTCTTGTGGCTCTGGTGGATTTGGATTTCCTGATGTTCCTTGCAACATCCATGTCACTTTTCTCATAGAAGTTTGTATTTCTATAGTATTCCTAAGTTTAGGTATGTTGTCACAAATGCATAAATCTTGAAAACATCTGATAAACAATGCTCAAAAAATATTATCATCAATAATTTTCTTTGGACTCTATTTGAAAAAGTGATATTAAATCTGATTCATTCTGAACCTTAGCGGGAAACATGGCTATATAGTTTGGATATGTTGTTACCTAGTCATTTACTTTCATCTATTTGTGACACCAACCCTGTTTATCAAAAGATGCATTCATAAGCTGCTGTCAGTCTTATCCAATTTCCCCATCTTCATTTAACTAGGTTTATCAAAAGATGCTTTGTTAAGCTCTTGCAAATTCATAATTATTACTTAACTACTGCTATTAGTCTTATCTAGTTTCCCCATCTTCATTTATCTTTGCTCTTTCTCATTACTCGAGTAAAATCTGTCTTTAAATTAGGTGACCAATGTATTTGAGTTTCAGCATTCACTGATTACTTTGCCTGTAATAGTTTTTCTGCCAATTTTTTCTTTCATTAGAAGGCATTTTTACAATTCTATGTGCATGTTGTATGATGTGCAATATTTTTGACAAGATTAAAATTATCGTCTGTGCAATTATTCAAATAAGATCTGAATGCATTTTGTTTTTCAAAGTTCCAATAATGTTAATAATGAACACTTAAAAGATGCACAGAATTTAAATGTGGCAGGTTTAGATTTTTTATGTTAATATTTTTTTTTTTTTATGTTAAAGTATGTAAGCTCCTCCTTCAACAACCGTAATAATGTCAAATCTTCTAGCCACTTGCTGGGAATAAGCGCTCTGTTATTGCTAGTGTTTACTTTCACCATCAGTAAACTGGCTGTGTTAGTAATATGATAGGTGAAATGACAACTGGATCTACAATCTATACATTAACATTAAAAGCATCCTTAGAAACAAAACATAAATCAGGCCTAGAAGAAAATCTGAAGATGGCTAGAGAAATGAGTATACTGTCTATCCTGTCCTTGTGATTTTTTTGTGTACAAAAACATCACTAATTACTTACGAACTATAACAGCAGTTGACTGTCCCTTTTTAGTAGTAGTACCAAGCTTGAAAGAGAGGAAAACTCATTCAATTTCATCTTTAAAATCACATTACAGTCCCCTGCAAATATAATGCTAGCATCAAAAAGATACTGAAATTCTTCACTGATGACTTCAGGAAACCCTCTATAATCTTTAATATTCACATGATAAATTCACATTTTATAAACAAATTATTTTCGTTTTTATCGGTAACATATACTGTAACCTTTTTTGTTTACATACATGTTTAACAACAGTAATACTTAATTTCTTTATTATTCCTACAAACATTTTTTTCAAACTGAAAAGGGAAATGTGTATTCAACAATCAAAGCAGTGATGTTTGGGGAAACTTAACCAAAACAACAGGACATGGTGTTACTCTTCTTTTTTAAAGCAACAGCAACATAAAGTCCTCTATATATGATTTTTTTTAAATTTTATTGTTGCCTCTATATCAATCTATTATAAAGCCTCCTTCTGTGTGGACTAAAGCTATTCATGTCCCCAGCCCTGTGTAAAAGGTGGTCCAGTGTTGGGGTAAGACTTGCCTGAAGATGCTATCATTCTTAAAGCCATGAGGATGCTTTCTGTCTTCAGTGGCATGCAGAATATGAAGACATTTTGTGTATAGGTTGACCTCACCTATGGGCTAGAGAAAGGGATCCACAATGCCTGCCCGTGTAAGCATATGGTGTTTCCACTATAATTTATTTATGATAGTAAATATGATATTCTGATAGTTTTTTCTTGCTATCAGAGTTCAAAGCATTAGCACCGTTAGTACGTTGGTTGGTCTGTAGCCAAAGATGGAGCAGCAAAGCTAAGTACCCTGTTGGGGAATTCTTCTTTCTTGTGTTATTCTTATATTCTTTGATTTTTGTTAAATTTTGTCTGCCTAGAGTGTAGAAATCTAGCCATTTGAAATGTCAGGACCCACTATAGTGAGTCTGGAAACATGGAGACTGAATGGCCAAAAGATCAGACTTACATACACTAAGTCCATGATGCTATTTCTCTGAGGTATGGCAATTTCTGAATTGGTATGTATAAGTTTGGAGAGTGTGTGGGGTGCTCCCCCTTGCAAAAAGAAGTTTAAAGGTGAAGAGCGATTTTTAAAATTTGCAGTTTTCCTGTGTTTGCTGTCCTTACACTTACCCTTGATAAGTGTAAGTATGGATATCAAAACTTGTCAGAGATTTGGGATGCATGGCTAGGCTTAAAAAAGCCCTTGTGGTCATTAGCCTAGTAAACACCTATGAACCTTTCTTTTTTCGGCTTGTTGGCACTTGGCATTTCGAGAGCCAACATTCTGGAATTAAAATAGGTGCACTGGTGATATCTGAGCATGTCATGCTGCAGGTCCAGACAAACTAAACAGAGAGAGTGGACTTTCTGATGAGGGATTTGCTTTCCACTCAGCTCACTAGTAAGAATCATTTGCCAAATGATAAGGGGATTAGTACCTTCATTAGTTTTGGCAAAAAAAGTCTATGTTTCAGCTACCCTGACCATGAGAGCTTTAAAGTTCCAGTTTCATATGATTAAATGCCAGGAAGGTCCTTCTATTCTCATGTTGCAGTATTCTTACCTTAGGGAGTTGCTGCCTGCAGCACTGGACATCCAGCCGGTATACCAAAGTCTTGTAAGCAGGGGTATGTGCGACGTAACATGGAAGAGAAGGACATCTATGGTTATGCATACACAAGTCTTCTTTACTTCTGGATTAGAAGAAACAAAAGGTAGAGTGAATGGAGGATAATACTCTCCAAGAAAAGTTGCTGGAGTTTTACAACACTAGTTCTCAGGTATCCATGCACTCTCTTAAATGTTGTTTTGATACTTTAGAATTATCAAGCAGTGCAGCTGTCTTAAGATCCATCATCAGGATGCTTGTCTGACTTAGGAAATAGTCCCCTTCCAGACCATGTTAAAGCAGAAATCTTTGATTCCCCTCTGGGTAAGAACTACCACTTTGACATCTTCCCCAGTCTCTTAAACGCACTATGGGCCTGAGGTTCAAAGACTTTCTGGAAGTCCTTCCACTTAGGTTCAGCAAAAACAATCCCTCTAAGACTTTGCCCTTTCATGCCTTTTAACCCAAATCCCAGAGCGGAAAGACCAAAAAAGGTAAACATCCCAGAAAGTGGCAAGCTAACCTTAAATCCAGGACTGCTGGGTCCCAGTCTCAGGGACTTAGCAGGAAGCAACGCTGACTCAAAATTGCCCCTCCTGCACCCCATATATCCCACCCAACCCGAAACCCCTGCCCTTTACTAGTAAGGTTGGAGGGGCAGAGTCACCTTCTACCAAAACTGGGCAAACATCACTCAAGTCAAGCGGGTTCTAAACCTCATAGGCTTAAGTTATGAAATGCAGTTTTCCTCCCTGCCAAGATTCTCAAGCATTTTGCTGCACTGCTGGAAATTTCTTTTCTCGAAAGGGAAGAGGAGAGTGAGTCTGCCTGCTTCACTAATTCTCTTTCTGGGATATTTCTTTTGGAGGACCTTCAGTGTACTGAAAGATACTCAGGAATTTTTAGAGCTCATCTTCCCATTACTTAGAATGCATCTTAATATCAGTCTGGCAGTTAGTGCAGAGGACTAAAGCTCTGAGCTGTTAATGAGCTGTTTTCTATGCTTACAGGACAGGATGTTTGATTATTTTCACTTTTATTTCCCTGCTGTGTGACTATGACCAAGTCACTTAACCAGTCAGTGCTCCTGGATCACCCCTGAAAAGGGTCAGTTTTGTCCAGTGGGCTTTCCTGGTCAACAGATAGGTAAAATAAAAACCAGCAAGTAAAATAATGGCTATTTATGGTGGATATAGAACTAGAGTTATTTCAAATTGGGAACATTTTCCTGAAGGAAAAGATTGTGGTATCAACGTTTCTAAATTCAAGAACTTTAGTGCCCAGGAAGGCTGACCATTAATGGAGACATCCATTGTAGTTGACCTCCTTTATGGAGAGGCATCTCGATGTGAGTTATTATGCTGCTTATTCAGAAGCACATTGGAACCAAACATTAGACCCATCAGCCTCACCCGTGTTCTATATGAAATCATGTAGAGTGTCATAATAAAGCTTACTCAAAATGACACCAGTAACCTACTTTTGTTAGATCTGGAACAGAGTGGGCTTGTTAGAGGACGATTTGCACAGATAACATTACCACTCAAACTGCTACCAGTGTGCTGTTTGTCTTGATGTTGATGAGGCATTTAACACTGTCCCAGATGCATTGTCCAATTTCATGAAGGGGTGTGTGTTTTACTTGAGTATGGCTGAAGGAGTTATAGGGGAAAAGGGCAAAATATCATGCCTTGCTCTCCTGTTTGTTTCTGCTGCTGATGTTGTTCATGTTTCACTGTTGCAGTCATCACTTGTGGGTTATCCATGCTGGGTAACCCTCGGCTGGCCCAAATACCAGAGTAAAGATTGTACATCCTGCATCGGCTGCAGGTTGCCAGAGACTGAGGTCAGGTCATCAGTGGTATAAAGGAAGGCAGCCGACGCCATTACATCAGTCTTTCTCGCCATGGAGCCCAAAGCAGAAGCAGTTTGCGTGTGCATCGGTTGGCCCGCTGCCAGAGTGAAGTAGAAAACGACTAAAGCTAAGTACCCCATTGGGGATCTTTCTCTTGTACTAACCGATGTCTGAAAAAGTAAATAATTGTCTCCACTGTGGAAAACAAATACCACACAGAGACTTCCGTAACCTGTTTAGGCCCAGACCACGATGTCCCCGGATGTCGGTTCTGAGCTCTCTTTAACGCTAGGACCATCCGTCATAGAGCAGAATTTGTAGCTAGACATTTCAAAGGCAGTCCTTCACAGTACGAAATGGCATCTGTCAGTCAGCAAACAGTGGATATCCCCAAAAAAAGAAAGAAAGGGATAGACCACAAAAAGTTAGGCCTTCAGACGATTCTACCTTGAAGTCAGCCACTAGCACAGCGGAAATTAGTGAGGCACCTACGCAGCCCCTGACGACCGCTGCTGTACCACCGCAGGCCTCTACTGAGACCCTATTGGAAGCTAGTACGCTACCGGATCATACTACACCTGCCGAATTTTCATTTGTTAGCTCCGTGGTTGGGTCTGGAGCCACTTTGTAGGCAACAGCTTCCGTGGAGAGTTTTCGGATAACTGATGCCAGACAGAGACTGCCGGCCACAGCCACACCCAGGCCCGTTGAAGCACTGAGGCCTAAAAGCAAGTCCACTCCCAGAAAAACAATTCCCAGTCACCATCTTCCTCAAGCCCAGCCTGCTCAGTCACAACAGCTTCTTAAGATGGTTGAGGATCTAATCACACTCATCATAGGTTACCAGACTACCTCAGCCAAAAGAAAAAGGGACCTTCCCCAGAGATCCTATCAGAACCTGACACTAAAGAGTCAGACTTTTTGGAGTCAGACAATGAACAGCAGCCCCGTACTACCTTTGAGGATTCTGATGCAGAGGAATTCATCCCTCCCTGAGGACCTATCATTTGGAGGGACCTTGCACACCCTTTGGGAACACTTCCATTGGGAAGCTCAGGGCTACCCCCAGTCTAAGAAGAGTCCAAGAGAATCTTTGGACCTACCCCAGCATGAAACCTTAGCCATTCTCCCATTTTGGATGTGGTAGAGGAGGTCTTTATGGAGTCTAACCTCACACCTGATGCCCTGCCTCCGGCACCTAGAAAGCCAGACAGGTACTACAGGGAGCCAGACACCCAGAAATCCTTATTCAAAAACCCTGCAGCCAACCCAGAGGTCATCACCCAGGGACCAAGAGGGGCTAGGGCCAGTTCCTCCAAAAACCCTATACCTTCTGACAAGAATAGCAGAGCCCTAGACAGATGTGGTAAAAAGGTATACACCTGTGCTACCTTAGCTATTAGAGCTCCATATGCTAAAATATCAGCAACATATGCTCGAACTATTAAATCAGAAAATGTCCTCCTTGCCAGACAGTTCAACTTCCAGAGAGCTGGGAGAGCTCTTACACTCCAGTTCTCAAGTGGCAAAGCATTCCCTCCACTGCGGATACGATGCCCTAAAAGCCTCTAGCAGGGTTGCTGTTGTGGGGTCAGTCAGTCAGGAGACATGCATGGCTGAAAGAGCAGCCTCTGTCTGATCATGTTAAATCCAAACACCCAGACACCCCCCCTAGATAAGGACCACTTGTTTGGATCTAAGGTGGAGGAGGTGATCAAGAAAATGGAGGATAAGGCCAAATCAATGCAGACAGTAAAAGATTTCCTCCAGGTCCAACCTCCCAGTTTCAGCAGGAACTTTCCTACCAAACACTGGTCCTTTCCTTCCCAATCCAGGCCTTTGCAAAGGAAAGGGCGCAAGGACAGAACCCCCCCAGGCAGCAACTACAAGGCTAGCAGAGGTCCAGACAATGAACCTCTACAATGCCCAGGGCAGAAAGTTCTAAGTCCACTCCCAACCCTCAGGACTCACAATGACTCCACCTCCCCCCTCTGCTCCCCACCCCCCACCAAAGGTTAGGAGGAAGGCCATCTCTTTTCAAAAACAACTGTCTGTCCATCACAAAAGATCAGTAGTCCTAAAAATCATTTCCCAAGGATACAGATTCTCTTTCAAAGTGAACCCAAACTTAACAGGGTACCCAGGCGTACCAACAAATCAGTGAGCAGAGGCCCTCTGCCAAATTCAGAAACTCTGTGCTCAAGGAGCAGTGGAGCCTGTACCCCAGGAACAAGGTGCAAAGAGGGCTTTATTCAGGATTGTTCCTGGTACCCAGGAAAGAGGGCACTTGGCGCCCTATTCTGGATCTAGCCACACTAAACCATTCCCTGCAAGTGCCAAAGATCAAAATGCTTACACTCCAAAACCTTTTGCCCATGCTGATTCCCAATGCGTGGCTAATCACCCTAGACCTAAAGGATGCCTGCCTCCATATACCTATAAGGGAATCCTGCAGAAGGTTCCTTCACTTCAGGGCAGGCTTGCAACACTTTCAGTTCTCTTCTCTGCCCTTTGGATTATCTACTGCTTCCAGGGTTTTCAGCAAATGCCTGGCCCCTGTCATTGCCTTCTGCAGGCAGAAAAACATTCAAATTTACCCTTATCTGGACAACTGTCTCATCCAGGCAGACAGTAGGGAAAAGCTCCTGCAAGACCTCAACTTTGTCCAAACCCTCTTTACATCTCTGGGATTTATCATCAGCAAGGAAAAATCCCATTTCCAGCCCACCAGGCAGATCGCCTTCTTGGGAGCTCTCCTGGGCACATCCACCCCAAGAGCCTTCCTGTCTCTAAAAAAACAAAGTTTTCTGCCCCAATACTTCACCCAGTTGGCACACAGAACACACCTCACAGCAAAGAAGTTCCTTCAAGCTCTGGGGTACATGGCATCCTGCATACTGTTGGTGACCTTGGCCAGACTACGCATAAGAAAACTGCAGTGGTACCTAAAAAACCTATGGTGCCAACACACACAGTTACTGGAGCTACAACTGCCTCTGATTCCCTGCTTAAGGAAGGAACTCCTATGGTGGGCAGAAGTCTGTACCCTGAACAAGGGCCTACCTTTTCTAATTCTTCCCCATGGCCAGAGCATCACCACGGATGCCTCAGATGCAGTCTGGGGGGCACACAGGAGACGTGCACCCAAGGAACTTGGGAACTCAGGGACCTAGACCTACACATCAACCTGAAGGAAATGATGGCAGTACTCAGGGCTATCATACCCTTCAAGAGCCACCTGAAATCAGGGGTGCTCCTCATCAAAACAGACAATACCATAGTCATATGGTACATCAACAAGCAGGAGGAACACACTCCTACCTACTTTGTCTAGCCATGTTTCTCTGGCAGACTGCCAAGATGATGGGCCTTCATCTGATAGCCCAGTACATCCCAGGAGAGTACAACACCCTAGCAGATCACCTCAGTAGAAGTGTCCTGGACCCCCACGAATGGCAGCTTCAGAGGGAGACCTTCCTCTGCATCACCCAAATTTGGGGGACCCCAGAGATAGACCTCTTTGCATCCGTAGAGAACAGGCAGTTAGACCAGTTCTGCACCAGGGAGTTCCACCCAGAAGCCTGGAAGGTGGATGCTCTCTCCTTCTACTGGGGCAACCTGTTTGTCTATGCCTTCCCCCCTTGCCAGTGATCCCAAGGGTACTGCTAAAGATCAGGGAGGAAGGGCCAAGGGCTATACGCATTGCTCCAAATTGGCCCAGGCAACATTGGTACCCCTTGCTACTCAGCCTGACCAAGGAGCCATCTAGGAACCTGCCTCTCACAAAAGGACTTCTAACCCAAGGAAAAGTGTCAGTACTGCATCCCAGTTTGCAAACTCTCAACCTGTCTGCATGGCTAATACCCCAAGGGCGGATACCAGCCCACTGTTGAGCAAGCAGGTCCTGGATATAATTAAGGAGGCCAGGAGGCCCAGCACCAGGAAATCCTACTCAGCAAAATGGAAAAGATTCAATGCCTGGTGCCAAACTAAGGGTGCAAGCAGCTTCCTTGCATCTCACACTCTGATTCTAGACTACCTGGCGGAGCGAGTGCAAAAAGGATTATCTTACTCTTCCATTAAAATTCAGGCCTCAGCTATCTCTGCCCATTCCCATACAGAACAACCTTTGTTCTCCCACCCCATGCTAAAACAATTCCTTAGAGGGGTATCCTACATCAGGCCACCTAGGAGGCCACCCACCCCTGCCTGGGACCTGAACTATGTCTTGGAAAAATTGACCTTATCCCCCTTTGAACCAGTTGCCTCAGCAGAACTAAAACACCTCTCTTGGAAGACCACCTTCCTGCTGGCCAGAACCTCAGCTAGGAGAGTTTCTGAGTTGCAGTCTCTCATGGCCATAGAACCCTTCATTATCTTCCATGCAGACAGGTTGTCTCATAGAACTAACCCCTCTTTTATGCCTAAAGTGGTATCTGACGTGACATTGAATCAGGCTATACATCCTCCCACCTTCTTTCCTAACCCTCAGAATAGGGGGGAAAGAATCCTTCATTCACTGGATGTACACAGACAACTTCGATACTATCTGTATAGAACCAAGTCTCTCAGAAAGACTGACCAGCTCCTTGTCAGCTTCGCCCCAGGGACAGCGGGGAAACCTATTTCCAAGCAGACCATTTCTAAATGGATATCCAACTGTATCCAATTCTGTTACCACTTCCATGGAAAAATTACTCCCAAGCCTGTCCGAAGCCATTCCACTAGGGCAGTATCTACTTTCACTGCTTTCCTGAGGGGCATCCCTACCAAGGACATCCTAAAAGCTGCCACTTGGACTTCTGTCCACACCTTCGCCAAACACTACCAATTGCCTCTTTTTTCCAAAACCCAGGCAGGCTTTGCCTCTGCAGGACATGCTAGGTCCTACTTAGAGCAGTGCAAGCCTGTTCTGTCATTCCTTCCCTTCTACCTTCCACCCTACCTTCAGCTTTGGGAATCTTTTCACAAGTGATGACTGCAACAGTGAAACACGAAGAACATAGCACAGTTGTGTACACTTACGATAAATGTAGATGTTCGAGTGTATTCATCTTTGCAGTCCTGATTTCCCTCCCTCCTTCCCCCTCTATTTCTCTCACTTGTTTCCTTCATGTTAATCTATACCTGTGGGGCATCCCCCATGTTGGCCTTCCTCAGACCTTCTGGGCAGGGCTCCTATAGGTTGGGGCAAGAAAAACTGATGTAATGGGGGTCAGCTGCCTTGCTTTATACCACTGATGACCTGATGTCAGTCTCTGGCGACCTGCATCCGACGCAGGAGGGACAATCTTTACTCTGTTATTCGGGCCGGCCAAGAGCTATCCAGCAGGGAAAACGCACAAGTGATGACTGCAACAGTGAATACACTCGAACATCTACATTTATGGTAAGTGTACACAACTGTACTTTCCTTAGTATGGAACCTCTCAATCTGTTGGAATGGAGACACCCTCCCTAAGACCATTAAGTCAAGTCTAGGAGCAAGTGGCAGCCTTTCTACAGGCATAGATGCTAAGACTAAAAGTCATAAGTAGGAACAAGAGAAGTCATCTTTGTTTTTTTGATCCCATTTGTTATATACTAAATGTAAAATGGAACAAACTGATTGTTGCAGCCTGTCAACAGGCATAGATGCAAAGACGAAGTCATAAGTATGAACAAGAGTTGTCATCTTTGTTTTTTTTATCCCCCTTTGTTATATACTAAATATAAAATGGTACAAACTGATTATTTTTGTTTGCGCAATCTGCTTGAAAGAGGATGGCTCAGAAAGTGCACAGTATGTAATGTATATTTTGAGAGAATAGATTTTGTAGAACAAAGTAAGGTTATTTGAAAAAATGCAAATAATGATGGTATGAAGTAGCTTGGATCCTGAAACCTTGTGCAGACTGTGGTAGCCAATTTGTTTTGAGAATGATGGAGATAGATTTGATAATAACATCAGATAATACTACTAGGAACAATATTCAAGAATTGGAGTTTAGTAATGTGGCCCCAAATACTCTCAATTAAAAAAAGAGGCAGATGTTTTCCCCTCAGGAAGATATTCTGGGAACCAGAAGACAGCAAAAGTTAAGAAGAGAAGGAGGAGAGCTGTAAGAAATTCATCCCCAGGTTAATGAGGTGGTTATTGTAGAAACAGTTAATAGAAGTTGATGGTGATCATTTAGCAAGATTTTCAGAAGTGCAAACCCTATTAATAAAAATAATTGAGGAGAATTCCCAAATACAAATTACTCAGATGCTGCCAATGAGAATGTTCCCATTGGGGAGAGACATACCATGATATTAGAACAAAAAGGTGGTGAGTCATTGTTGGTAATATGAGATTCAGTGCTAAGAGGTACTGTGGATAGATAAATTAAGGATAGTAATTACAACTCTTCATGTTGCTAACATGATTGATTTAAATTAGTATTCTAATGTTTGTTAAAAATTATAGTAGTTTTTCAGCCATAGTAGTCTGTGGAGGAAACATTGTTTGGAAAAATGACCCGCAGATGGTTCTGGGGTTTCAAGAAATTATTGAGCATGGCACCAAGATTAATGTTAAGCTGTTTTTATGAGCATATTCCCATCTGTTAAACACAGTGTGAAAGCAAGGGCAAAGGCTAGTATGTTAAACAGCTGTATTAAAAGGTATATATTTGAGTCCAAAAATTATCAGCTTTGCATTTGGAAATATATGGTAGATAGGCAAGACTATTTTGCAAGGGACAGGCTTCACTACTACCATGCAGGAAGTAAAATGTTGTGCCATAAACTAGAAAAGTTGATAAAAAAAATATATAGAAGTAGAACTGATATCCCTCTAGGAAGTGTGGTTGAGAAAAACAGAGATAACATGACACTGTTGCTATTAAATACTAGAAATTTAAACAGCAAGAATGATTAAATGAATGTGCTGATAGCTCAAGAAAATGTGGATGATGCGATCTTAACTGAAACATGAAATAGTGATGTGACTTCCCCATTACATTTCCCTGGTTGCCAAGGATTCCATAATATTAGAAAGGATGTAAGAGGTGGTGGGGTATTAGCCCATACTAAGGAAACTCTAGGGGCAATACTATTAATAATATAGCCCCTGAAATTGTTGCTGTTAATGTTTGTGATCAAGGTAAAAAATTAACTGTTACAGGATTTTATTCACCCCCCCTCCCTAAATAAGGAAGATTTTAAAATTTGGATCAATTAACTTAAAATGTGGTGGTAGGGACAAAATTTGTATTCAGGAGGATCTTAATCTCCCTGGAATTGATTGGGGTCAGTGAGAGATTTTGGTATGTTCGATAACTATTTTTTACCTTTAGCACTGGAGACGGGTACAGTCAGAATGTATACGAGCCAGCAAGGTGGATATTATTCTCAATGTTGTCCTGCATTCATTAGAAGTAGACATTAGGGATGGTACTGTTTTGAATCCACTTGGCTTCTCAGACCATTGTAATCTTAAATGAAAATCAATTTTAATGAGTTCAAATATGTTATTTAATAAAAACTGTAATAGAGCTGATTTCACTCTGTTAATAACCTCATGTATGGTTGGAGGTGGAACGATGAGTTTAATGGCCAATCTGTCAAATATATGTAGGACAAATGTTATGGTACTTTGTACTTCTCAACAGAAAATTTGTTGTAGAAAGAATGAAGGTAATATTCAACTAAATTAAACAGCCCTCACTGGTTTAACTCCAAAATCAGTATATATCAAAGAAAAGGAGGTATAGGGAAAGGTTTAGACACTGTCCTTCAGAATTTAAAACACCATGTATAAAATGTGATTTCTGTTTGTAATAAGGAAGCCTGAGTGAGTTAATACTAAGACAAAATATGGTCAGTAATTCAATCTGTTTCGTAAATATGTGAAGTTAAGAAATAAGTCTGGGAATTGTAATATCTACTTAATGTGATGACAGATTAGAGACAAATCCAAGTGCATTGTTTGATTGGTTTGCAAAGTACTTTAGGGTGTTTGTAACAGGGCACAGTCCTTTGGGTTACATTAATTTAGATTTAAGAATGGTCAAATGTGAATACCCCAATTTACAATATAAATGGTTAAGAAGGCTTTGGGCAAAATTAAAACTAATACTGCTTCAGGGCCTGATGAGATTAATGGTTTATTTTTGTTACCTTCACCAACATGGTTATCTCTTTAGGAAGGCGTAGCATAACTAATGTAATAATTTTTTACAGTGATGTAGATGAATCCTTAGATATGGATCTGGTAGCTGATGTGATATATTTGGACCCATATAAGGAATGTGATCCATTTCTCTAAGGCATTTATGACTTACTGATAAGAAACTCTGTAATTGCTATGTAATTAAGTGGGTAATAAACTGGTTATACAGAAGGACAACACAAGTGGCTATTAAAGGGTACAGATCCAAAAAATTGTTATATCTAGGGGAGTTCCTCAATGCCCAGTTGTGGAACCTATTCTTTTTCATGTATTTATGTTCTCTTTTCCAGCTATAGGTAAGTGTTGTATCTGGTAATTTGATGGTGATGCAAAAATTTCCAGGCTGGTTACTTTAATAAATTGCCAACATGTAATTCAACTTAGACTCTTTGTATGGTGGGGTTAAGTCTAATGGTATGGAGTGTAATAAGTTGAAATGTAGGGTGTTACATGTGGAGAAATGTAACTTAGTTTACCCATTCAATTTGGACAATACTATTAGCAATGAATACTTGTCGTATAAAAACTATGGAATCATTACAGATAAAGTTTGAAAGGTAGGTGAGAAAATTTTAAGGAATACATACTCCTCAGTAAAGACTTTGTTGAGAACTGTCTCCTATATGGAAGAGATAGCTATGATTGCTGTTTGCAAAACTCTTATTAAACCCATGTTTTCTGTGTGTTTTTTTTCTAGAGTTAATATTTCTAAGTTCGAAAAGGTTAAGCTATTTTTTACAAGGAAAATAAAAGGTCTAGCAAATGTTACATACAGAATTAGACAAGAAGTCTTAATTTACTTTCTGTTTACTATAGGCACTTAGGAGTGACATTGTTTGCGTTTATAAATGTATAACAATTTAGACCTCAGTATCTGAAAGGGAATTAATGCTCTAAATCATGATATGTATTAGAAACAATCGGCTCATTAAGGTGATGCACATTAAATTGGGTAGTAATTATTTTCAACACAGAGCAGGAAGAAGATCTAACTCCCTACCATTGGAAATTAAAAAGGCTGATAGTATAGTGGTGTTAAGTATATCGGCTATGTGGTGTGGGAATAGGGTATTTTGGCCTTTATCTGTGGAGAGGCCTTTAATGATCTCTGGTGAGGTTTTGCACCAATCGTTGAATATGTTGGACCAGTATGTTTATGCTAAAGTCAAGAAAGTGTGAGTTCTATAGCCCATCAAATTCCAAAGAACATGTCTCCTCAGTTCAAGGAGATCTTTAAGACCCCCTACCCATCCTTACTAATGCATACTAACCTTGCCCCTGCTCATAACCCTAACCCTGCACCTTACCTTACAAAACATGCCTGAATTTAGTGGTAGTGTTATGGCTAATGGATGACAAAATGAAGTTTTCTCCCCTCCAATTTGGATTTTTCATTATGTTGATTTTCAAAATGCTGGCATCGATCCCACTGTATTTCAGTGCTTGGGTGTTATGCAAGCAATAATGCCTGACAAGGGTGTGTGTTAATGTGTAATTAACACCTGCCCTCTACACCCCTGGAAGGGCTTTAATTACTCATTAACACACACCCTGGAGGGCATTATTGCGCTTAGACAATAGGCTCACTGTAAAATTGTTGTGTTTTACTTGCTTATTTATTTTTTTTAAGTACTGTATTATGTTTTTGTATATATTTTTAATGTAAAATAGTTTCTCCGCCTACTGTTTCAAACTTGCTGTAATATGTTAATGGTATTTGAGGAAGCATTTTACATCAAATATATAAAAAATAATACAGTGCTTAAAACAATAAGCAAATGAAATACAACAATTTTACATACAGCCTATTCAGTCTGTTCTGCTTCCGCACACATACATATGCACACACACAGTGTCCTCTGCTTTCATACACACATTCATTCAGACACGATCTGTCTCACCCTCTTTCTCAGTCTCTCACAGTCTCCAGCTGCTTTCATACACATTCAGTCTTACACTCTCTCACAGGCAGTCTCCTCTGCTTACATACATGCATTCACTTACACATCTCTCTCTCTCACTTTCTCTCTCACTCTCTCCATCCATCTCTCTCTTGCATTTTCGCACACACACACACACACACACACACACACACACACACACACACACACGCACCCATGCAGACAGAAACACACACGATCACTCTCTCGATCTCTCTCTCTCTTAATTTCTCTCTATCTTACTTGCATACATGCATATACTCTCACACACGCTGCAATTTCTTTTTTTTCCTCTCTTTTTATTTTACACTTGCTAAACAGCAAAAGCGCTGCTTAGTGAGTGTAAAATAATGGCTGGCTCACTCTCACTGACATGCTCGCATACACTCACACACAGACACACACGTACCTTTTTGTCTTCTTTTTTTTTTAATATATATTTTACACTCGCTAAACAGCAAAAGTGCTGCTTAGCGAGCATAAAATAATGGTGACTGTTCCGTTTACTCAGTCCGAGCTCCACTGCGGCTTGAAAAGCTGCCGTGAAGTGGCGGATTTGTTTTTCTCAGCGGGCATTACTTGTACGTTAATACCCTGTTGGAGAACGCTCATTTTCCAATCAGGGTATTGATGTACAGTTTGCCCATTGTCTTAAGAAATACTAAGCTATGGCTACATCATTCAAATTTCTTAAACTCCAGTAGATTGCATGCCTCACAGTCAAACCTGCAGTCAAACCTGCAGACCCTCGGCTTTTCTGCAAGTTGACCAAGGACTGGATATCCTCGGAAGGAATTCTTGCATTCTCAAAAAAAAAAAAAAACAGTTGCATTTGCTGCATCTTTTAAGCAGTGCACTCAACTTTCTTTGTTTTTCCAGCTGCTTAACTTATTCACTCCAGTGGAGCTCAGGAAGTTAGTACTGTAACTTCCAATTGGTGGAGCCTCAGCCTTTTGACAGAATCAAATTGTGTCACAGTCTCACATTTCAAACAAATGTTCATATCTGTGGATACATAGGGGATTATGAAAGAAGTATAAATGGCAAACTTTTCAGCACAAACTATTTTTATACTGGCAGTTTTCTTTAGGTTCTAGGTCTTAAACTGAATTTCGTAAGTCACAGTAAACAGAGTAACTATTACATTTCTAGTATTTTGTAAACAACTTATCTCAGCAACCACTCAGGATACACACATACTGTCAACAGCATTTTATTCATCTAGCTGAGAGCTTTCTTATGAATCCAGTGAGTTCTGTGTTATTTAGTTGTTGAGATATTTAGGAAAATGTGAAAATTATATCTATATAAATTATCATTAAAAGCAACAGTTAATATCTATTTTGCTGCACTAGACAGAGGTCAGATATGAATGCGGTTGTTTGGTATTGCATAAGCTTTAAGATGAAATCTTTTACAACGCTGTACATAGCATGGTTGTGGAATTATTGATGCAAATATGACCAAGCAGTATTTGACGCCTAGATGTGTCAGTAGGTGCTAACTGCAGATGCACCTGGAGGTGTCACTCAGATGTAATGAGTTAAAAGAGAGAAGAGAGTGTTTTCCTCCAGAGCAGTTCTACCTCCCTAGTTGTCATAAGTTCAGGAATTCAGGGTAGCATCAGATTTAAGGGAGTTGCTATTCTGAGCAGGTGCATTCCATGTTGTGCCTTTTGCTAGCAAAATGTTAGCTACAATTTACAAATGCAGTTGAAACCGTGGAGACTTCAGACCATGTGAGGGCCATGAGGGAGGGTACTTGGTGGATGTTCAAAGCATACCACTCAACTTCTTTGCTCAAGAATTCTTAACAAAGCCAAAACTAATGAGGGTAACAAAAGCCCAAAATCAGGGACAATTTTAAATATTACTCTAATTCACTTAAAAAGTAGGTAGAAGAACAGTTTTTGCATTAACATTTATTTTCTGAACAATAAGAATTATGTAACTCAAATATCTGGAAAGACTGTCTATCTAATTCTCAAGCGATATACCAGAAAATCAAAAAATTTGCGAGGTTCATACTAGGCTATCTGCCCTAGGGCATTTATAAGCCTAGCCAGAATGTGTTTGGCTTTCGCCACCCATTTTAAATTAATTTTGCTATGCCCTTTTTTGAGGTTAGTATACTGTGCCTCTGTCTAACAGTGACACAGAAGTGATACCAGGGGTAAACCTACGATCTCATATCCACTCATCAAGATTCCTCTTGAAGAGAGTCAATGAGGGACTCTGCCTAACTTGGACTGGGATTTTATTCCAGAGTGAAGGGAGCCTCTGGGTTATGAATCTGTCCCTCCAGCATGTCCTATTTATTTCAGTGCTGAGGTTCAAGTCTCTCGAGCGTGTAGCTCGATAGGATTTGGATTTTCTGAGGTGCAGCATGTCCATTAATTCCTGGTTGGACATGGCTTTATACGTCAGGCACAGATTGCCTCTGAACAGGTGGTATGCCACTGAGTAGAGTTTGAGTTTCTTTAACCAGGCAGCATATGGCATCTGTTTGAGCCCTTTGATCCTCTTGGTGAGGTACTTTTGGGGTCTTTCCAGTTGCTGCAGGTGTCTGGTAAGGTACATCCCAAAAGGGGCATTGTACTCAATTATGGGCCTGATGAGGGATGAGTAAAGAGGCACGATGACCTCCCCTGATCTAGATGTGAATCCCTTCATGATTAGGTGGGCTATGTAAAATGTTTTTCTAACCACTTTGGCCACGTGGTTGTCAAATGAGTGATTGCTATCAACTTGGGTACCCAGGTCCCTAATTACTTCTTCTGTACTTAATGGATTACCACCTATGTGGTAATTTGTGGGCACTTTGTTTTTGCCAAAGGGGATGACTATACACTTTTTGGCGTTTAGCTTGAGGCCATGGCTCTGGCACCAGTTGTCTGTTTCTATGAGGCCCTTTTGGAGGATGCTTGTGTCAGCTGGAGAGTCGATTATGGCGCCCAGTTTGCAGTCATCTGCGAACTTGGTCAGCCACAGTCCTTCCGTGTTGGTCTGTACCTCCGAGAAATATATACTGAACAAGAGAGGTCCCAGGACTGAGCCTTGTGGGACGCCACTTGTAACTGGTTTGGAGTCTGACATGGCTCCAGCAATTCTAACCATGTGGGTTCTGTCCTTGAGCCAGTTTGCAACCCATCTAGTGACATAGGGGTTTATATTTAAGCTGGTGAGCTTATCTATAATGCCCGAGTGGGGTATTGTATCGAAGGCTTTTGTGAGGTCCAGGTAGGCTGTGTGGACCACTTCCCCTCGTCAATGGCCTTGGTGACTGTTTCAAAGAAATCAACCAGGTTTAAGAGGCAGGATCTGCCCTTAACAAAGCCGAACTAGCTAGGATCCAGTGTCTGTAGGTCCCCAATATCTTTATTTATGAGGTCCATGATGATCCTTTCCATAGCTTTGCAGACCAAGCTAGTCAGGCTTATGGGGCGATAGTTTCCAGGATCCGTTGAGGCACCACCTTTGTGGAGAGGGACCACAGTTGCTGTACGCCACTCTTTGGGTACATATCCTGTTGTAAGGCTGAGATTGAACAGTAGTTTTATGTTTGGGTTTAGCTCTTCTTGGAGTTCATGTAGGACGCAGCCCGGGACACCGTCTGGTCCCATTGATGCTGCGTTTTTTGCTTTGGAGAGGGCGGCTCTTACCTGAGCATCTGAGATGTCAAGGGGGCAGCACTCTGCTGGGATAGGTTTTCTGGGCAGGGGGTGGTGTCGGGATGTGAATATCCAGTGAGATTAGTTTATGGTCTGATCTTACCAGTGAGGGATACACTTCTGGTCTGGAGCATAGAGTCCCCATGTTGGTGATGATCAGGTCCAGTATGTTTTCCCCTCTTGTGGGAGTGGTAACAAGTTGTTCCATAGCATTTGAGTTTATAAATTCTAGGAACCTTTGGGCTAGGGTGTTGGAGCTAGAGTAATGCTCCCAGTCTATGTTTGGGTAGTTGAAGTCGCCCAGTATAGTGGTGTTTGGAGAGACCTTCATATTTTCCAGTGTTCTCAGGAAGGCTGAGTGGGGTTCCTGGGTTAGGGAGGGTGGTCTGTAGCAGGCTATAAACTGGAAGGCAGTTTTACCCACTGTTAGTTGCACATGGATAGTCTCTGATGCTTCGTGCTGTGCCACCAACCTGGAGGTGTGGTTATCTTTGACGAATATTGATACTCTCTCTCCTTTTGTGGGTCGGTCCAAGTTTTGGGGCCGAAAAGCATGGTATGAGGTATAACCTGGTAGTGCTGGGGTGCTCTCGGGGGGGCCTTGAACCAGGTTTCTGTTACTGCACAGATATCAATGTTCTCCATGCTAAGGAGAGTTAAGTGCGTGCATCATGAGGTTTAGACTTCTGGCGTTGAGTAGCATTACTCTTAGTTTCTTATCCCTTGTGATACCTATGGAGGTGGGTTTGTCTTTTGAGCCTTGCCTAAAAAAGGCACTATGGGTGTAGCAAGAGCCTTTGCCAATATCAGAAAGCCCAGGGGTGACAGGTGCAAGCCATCCCTAGCGAAGCATCATGGCTTGTCGCGCATGTCATCCCAGGCTGACAGGCATTGGATCCCCTTTGAATGACACCAATACTTAAGCCAATTGTTGAAATTGATCATCTTGTCTTCATATTGTGGCATCATTCTTGGTGAGGGTAAGATGCTACTCAAGGTCAGGGTCATACCGGCCTGGGCTACATGCTCAGAGAACACCTTTATGTCATTTTTCATGTAGTCCAGGGAGGTATGTCTCAGGTCATTCACACCAGCATGGACAATGACTGAGTCATATTTGTACTTGCCTTGGAGTGACCTGAGTGCTTGTGTTATGTGGCGGATCTTAGCGCCCGACAGGCAGCTCACCGTGACCTTCTCCTTGTTCAGCCTGGTGAGTGGGACATCAGTGTGCCTGACGATAGAGTCACCTATTACAAGAGACAGGGCAAAATATGAGGCAAAGTAATAGACATTCTGCGAAATGAGGGAGACTTGATAGTTATGTCCCCAGGCGCTGTGCCATCTGTTTTGAGCCTTATTGAAGATCATCTGATGTTTTCAGATATCTTATTGTACCGTGATATCCTGTGTCTGAAAAACAGATGGTTATAATAACAAAATAGCTTTTTTCTGTTCTTTTCTACTGCCTCTATGATATTATGTATTTTCCTCATTTGTGGTCTAGCAGCATGTGACTGCAGTAGTACAGCATCCACATCATGTCCTGCAGTGCCTCGGATCTACTTCAAGTAGATCGAATTGACAGATGACCGAAATTTAAATGGAACGAAATGAGAAGATCATAATGTCAAAACAACGAACATTAACATTGCCGAAACTAGAAACAAACACACACACAAAATCTGTCTTTTGCTAGATACATCCCGCTTTTTAGACCATCCCAGTGCTACTTCACTTTGTTGCAGGTTTATGATTTCCAGTGATAGGTGCAAAGCTTTGGATGTGTATATCAGGGTGCCTTTCATGCATTTAAACATTCATTTGTTTGAATAATGAAAAGGCAGGCAAAAGCAATCAGAAATGGAAAGATGACAAATTTTGGTCTTTTATATGCAAGGTTGGGGTACAGTGGGGAATGAGAATTAGTCCTTTTTCCAACTGCATGCAACCTCAGAGTTGGTATGTATAATAAAAGTCCATAAAAGTCTTTTTCTGTGCTCTTTTCTTTTTCAGTTTTCGAGTACTTGCATTACATTTATTGTTTCAAGAACCTGTTGTAGATTTGAATCACTGTACAAGTAATGGTATATAGTACTTCTTGGTTATGCAGGAAAATTGGTGGCTTAAAAGTTGTTTAGATCTTTGTGAAATGGAAGGCATCAGTTCTGTCCAGCTCCTTTAAGAGACTGGGATTTCCAGATCAGGCAGATAGATCTCTTTGGTGTTTATTCTGTGATTGGATCTTCATGAAATTGAAGGTGTTGGTTCTGTCCAGCCCCTGGAAGAGACTGGGGTTTCTTGATTAGCCAGATCTCTTTGTTGTTTCTGTGGGTGTCCAAACTCTCCAACCTGATGCCTTTTTTCTACTGATACTAGAGGTTAGATCTTTGGTGGAGGTGTTAGACCTAACCCATCCAAGCAATGGGTCCTTGTCTGCAAGTCTTTCAGTTCCAGTGCTGTAGTCTCAAGCATGACTTCAAGCCAAGTGACATCTTTACAATGGTTCTCACTAATGTCTTGTTTCAGCTCCAATGCGTGCACCCTCAGTAGTGACGTATCCTGCTGTTGAGCCCTTGGCTTTCCAGCCTGTCACTCAGCAGCACATTAAATAGACTAAAGTTCCTTTGGAAACCCCCACCAGGACATCCTTAAACAAGAGAGGCTGGAATAAATACTAGCAACAGATTCATTTCCATGGTTTCAACTGCATTTGTAAATTGTCGCTAACGTTTTGCTAGCAAAAGGCACAAGTCTAAGTCTAAACACCTAGACTTCCCTTCTGTAGTCTTCCAATGAATAGATTGAAAAGGAGGGTGTGCTGTCTCCCCCCAGATCCCCTGCAGATTACCGCAGGTTTGGGGAGATCTGAAAACTGTGATGCAGCAGTGAGGGTGATGGCCCACTGAGTCAATACTCTATCCAAAGAAGATGCTTCTGGAAGGTCTGCAGTCCTTCTGGATGGTATATTCTTTGGTTGACATTCTTGGGAAAACCCCTGACAGCTCAGTCCCCAATGTAACTGACTTGCTTCCTCTAGATTCACCCATCCCCTCCCCATGAGAGTGGTCCTTCTGTTCTGAGACTTCCAAGCCTAACATAATTGTTTTGGCAGCAGCAGCTCTTTAAAAAACTAAAGTTCTTCAGAGCCCAGCTGCCCATACACTCGATAAGAAGTTATGAGCAGTAAACAGGTTAGGAAAGCATATATTGCATGCTTATCTGACTGGTGGCTTTGCAGTGTGGGCTCTATAATATGTTGCAAAGGTGGCAGACAATGTAGTAATGTAGTATGTGTGACAGTACCGAGGAAGTACACTGTATGACTGACTAGTATAACAATCCTCATTAGTCACCTAAAAGTGTTAATATGTTTTTTTTCTTTTAATATACATGTGCCTAAGGTGCTTAATAAGAAAGAAAAAATATAATAAACTTTATGATACACTTTTACTGTAATGATGCAGAAGGAACTGCCACAGATGAGGCCTGAAGTTAGGTCCCCTGGTCAGTAAAGATAGACAGATAGATGGACAAAGTTGCTATGTATCAGTATGATTGGCTTAACTTAATGGACTTGGCCGAGGACATTAAAGTGACCCTTATGGACTCGCTCTTTCTAGTTCTGTGCATTTTTAGCCTGCAGAGAACATGGATAAGGAGGGTTTAACCCTCACAGTTCTAGGTTTGAAATTTCAGCCGCCTCAGTAAACCTTTTCCATAGTGAAGAGGAACAAGCACCTGATCTGGCTGAGATGCAATTCACAACCAGAACCCCAGCAACAGGCAGCTTAAGTGGATCTCATTTCTAAGGCAACTTCCAGTAATATAGGACTAAAGGCAAGGGCTGTCAGCAACCCCCATGAGGCCACAGTCCACACTTGGGCAGATAGCAGCAATCCTGAGGCCTTGCTGTGGGAGCAGTCAGTAACTGTCTGTTCATTTGCCTGCCTAATAATATAGCATGACTTGTAGATGGATAACGACCGTAATATCCAGGGGGGCAAAATTCCCTTCCAGACTCTATTAGCCCAACTATTTTATATTGTCATCAAAACATGTCTTCAAGGAAGGACTTGCCAAGCATCCTCACTGAAAAAAACATCAAAGAGGTCCTATAAGACCAGTAAGGGTTAGGACTTAAGCAGAGCCAATTGACCATGCTAGAACCTAGTTTAGGATGCCTGATGTAGGGTCTTTGAATTGATCACCTTGCTAAGACCTTATTTAGGGGGCTGTATTACAATCAGAAGTTTACATGCAGCTATTTGAGATGGATGCATCTCATATAAAGGGCTTCTTACATTTCTTAATCGCTCACTATTTTTTCAGTTGCTGGTATCCAAACAACCTTATTTATAGCTTGCTTATAAATTAGCACCATATACTCATCTTGAATCTATGCCCAAAAACTTTTACCCAATACTGACAACTTCACCTCCACAAGTCAAATGTCATCAGAAATACTCAGTCTATGGATCTAAACCTTTTCTGCAACATCAACGGAATGATTTAGAGGGACAGGTATATCTCATAGAGGATACTGCTGCTCTGGAACAAACCTCCCATCCACATAAAACAAAGTTCTTCTCTGTCTGTATTCACTTGCAACTTGGATCTATGATGGAAAATAAAAAATGTATCCCATGTCTGCTCACTGGACTTCTAATAGACAGAGGCACTCCTAAATGCTTTATCCCATGGATGGGTCCCCTCAAATTACCTATGGTATGATCCCAGTTATTCTCATTCAACCGTGGGATGGGTAAGGTCATAGGATATGTTACTTAAAGCAGAAGGGAAATTAGTTAGGCTTGAAATGGCCTGCAAGGCCATCTAGCCTTGTACTTATCTATAAACCTATACAAATAAAACATTGCCAATGAGGATTTAGATGTATTAAATTTGGAAAGTTCTTCAGGAGCAATGTTATTTTCTAAGTAAACAAATAATCCAGTTAACTTTCTGTATAACTATAACATCAAGGTACAAACTTGAATATGGAGTGGTAAGAAATAATTGTTACATATTCATGTAAACTTGTTTGCATCAAAACAACTATTCTAAACTGGAGTATGCACCACTGTGAATTATTTTTTTATTTTATTTATTTTTTTTTGCAAAATTTGTTACAGAGAGGTAACTCTGGCTAATACAGATTTATATTATAGTATAATCATCATATTAAAACCAAAGTCTAACCAGTAATATAGCACCATGAAATTTGGATGCTGCAAGATGAAAAACACAGAAGCATATTAATCCATGATTACCAAGACAGAGCATTCTGTGAACTGCAAGGCTTACAGAGAATGAAAAATGTTGAGTGTGTATTTTGTTTCAAGGTCGACTCATGAGTGTTTTTCAGATTGGCAAAAAATACAAAATAAAGTCGTTTTTTTTGGCTAGATTGTTAATTTCATAAGGTTGTAATATGCTAATCCATTTTAATCATGTAAACATCCCCTGCTGGCTTATTAACATTCATGCCGTAAATATAGCAGAAGTATGGTAGACTGCCATATTCAATATTTTTTTTAAAACATATTTTTCTGAAACAGTGGGTTGATTCTAGCTTTTATTTTTTACAAAAAGAGTGTTCACAAATGATGCAGGTGAATACTTTCTGATGTAAAAATGTAAGTTTGTTTCACCACTTTAAATGTGATCTTTAAAAATCATTGGTGTAAACTCATGCACCACAGGGGACCATTCTTGCAGGGAATATTCCCCCTATAAGCAGGTTACTAAAATTATATCTATTTCAAACACAGAAACATGTAAACCCATATTTATCAGAGTTCCCCCATAATAGTGCAGTTATCATGCTAAACTCAATGAGTATGTCTCACTAAAAACTGGATGCTGAAATACAAAAAAACTCCAAAGCATGCAAACTGATGCTTACCAAAGCTGCCATGATGGCA
Source organism: Protopterus annectens (assembly GCF_019279795.1). NCBI lineage: Eukaryota > Metazoa > Chordata > Ceratodontiformes > Protopteridae > Protopterus > Protopterus annectens. The sequence goes on along the minus strand of NC_056751.1, from coordinate 792,568,141 downwards.
CATCTGATCATGTTAAAGGCAAAGTGCAAACATGGATGTTTCACAGTGAAAATTGATTGATACAAATTGTTGTATGTATAAAACATTGAAACATATTAATCCATATTTATCACAGCAACCATAGCAATACAGTCTTCTCATAGAAATACCGTAACCAGAAAAGGAAGTACATTTGCCACACGGGTCTATATTACATGATTGAACGTTTAGTTAGTCGAATAACTAAATGTCGATCACTAAACGTCAAAGACCCAAAACCGTGAATGACAATTTCCACTCAGGGAAACAAGTCATTTGGCCGTTATGCAGCTCTTGCCCTGTGGAGCCCCCCACTTCATTTGTGTTTATTGTTTTTTTTTTTTAAGGTAGGACAGCGACATTGTTTCCCTGAGTGGAAACTGCCATTTGTGGTTTTGGGTCTTCGACGTTTAGTGGTCAGCATTTAGTTATTTGATTAACTAAACGTTCGATCATGTAATATAGACCCTTGCCACACAATCTTATTTAGAGTCACTTAGTGGGATTCATCCTTTCAGACCAGTGGTACATAGAAAATTTGGTGTTACTTCTGCTTACAGACTGTAATTTTCACTCCTTATCTCCTTTCATGAAATTTAGAAGTAATCCCCAAGATTAAACTCTTGCATAAACTGCATACGTTGCCGTACTGCAACTCCAAGTTAATCACGACCTGCATCTACAGACTGACCGGTTGCTGTAAAACATTTATCATGTCAGCATAACTGCCATAGCACTTGCTCTTTTTCATACCAAGACATAAACTGAATTAAAATAATGTGCAGTTTGTTGTATTTAACTTCATATTGGGTTAGTGGCAGTGTAATTGCTACTTCAATACTAAGAGAATTATTTACAAAACCAGTCCAAAGCACCATTTTTTTGTTAAAGTCCAACATATCAGCTCCTTCTTCAGTTACAAGCACACTAATCAATTTCAGAATCTTTCTGTGAGCCATATCCTCAGTTGATACCAGATGCCGTTCCACATAAGCCATCACATTGCCTAATGTGTCATGGCAATGTATTGCTTATGCAAACCTTCATATTTTACACAATTCCAGTCGTTTAATATATTCACTAATAAGTGCTGTTTAGTGTCACAAATGCTTTATTTCATCCAGCACAGTACCCATTTCTGTAACTTGAAGTCAAGTATTTTTTTTTTTTTTTAGTATTTCATGTTTACTGGATTGGGCCATAATTTTTTTTTTAACCTCACTGGGCATTTCTTTGCCAAAATTCACCTCTTTACTACTTTTCTTAATTTCTTATACCCCCAAAATACATTTGACACTATCACGTACATACGTTGTTGAACATGTCTCATATAAGTAACTGAAACGTATAAAATCTTGCTTAATTTCACCTCAGGTAACGAGGAGCTAGGGAGTACAACCATCCACACAAAGGACCACAAGATCTGTTGCTGTTTCTTTTTGTTGTCTTCAAAGGCAAAGAATTTCAGGGTAGTTTTGACTGAAGTGCCTAAACCCCTTTATCCCCACAAAACCTTTTATTGTACTCATGGTAAAACAGTTCTTCCATGTCTATCAGTAGGGTTAATGTGCTGCTTGGATGCCCAACATGCCTGCTTACATAGTCAGATTCCAAAGGAGTTAAGGAGGTACTCACCACTTCCAGGTAGGAGCCAGACATTGCCATTTCTGGACATTTCTAGTTAGTCTTTCCTCAGCCCTCACGGTGTTCCCAAATGCATGTCCATGTCAGCAACTCACCAGAGGTTGCAAGGAGCCAAGATATTCCATTAGTTAGATGATTGTCCCCTTGTTACTTCTTCATTTCAGGCATTAACTGTCTCCTAGGAGTCCCTAATCAAAATGTTCCAATCCTTTCTCTTTGTTATATGATCCTGGACTTAGTGTATGTGAGTAATGTGTTTGTTTTTTTTTTGTCTTGATGAAGCTTTAACCATTTGTGTTCCTTTGGTTGTAACCTAGGCCAAATGTAATGCAACCATTCATAGTGGAACTTTCCATATTTCACATGAGGATGTTACAGGGGACAGTCAGGGTACAGTGGTCTTTAGCATTCAGATTCAGTACACACAATATTGAAATATCCAAGTCCTGCAGAAAGCACATTCAGTTGTTGATGGTGATCATCAGTCTTACTTCCCACAGTTATAACTTCAGTCACCATGGATACATCTTCCCTAAATGTGGGCATTTCATTGGCCTGATAATTCAAGGTTTCTGAATATTCTTTTGTTCAAGTCTTCATATCAACATTCTAGAGAAGAAAGCAGTTCTGTTTATGCTGCAACTTACAGGGCTTCCATCCACCTTCCACTCAGACATCATGGCAGTGGTTTCATACATCAGCAAACACAGCAGGACATGCTCTTTCTTACTCCTTGTACTGAGAAGCCGTGAAGGCAGGGGGTTGATGATTCAGTCACTTTCTGATGGTTAATTGCATTCCATAGGAGGTTAGTTTTGTGGCAAGCAAATGGAGTCCCTGTCTGTTGATGCCCACCAAGTGGTCCTTTACTTCTTGTGTGACCCAGAAGTTCTACATGTAGAACAAACCTACCTTGTTCTCACCTGTTTACATTTTCAACCAGTACCAAGTGCAACAGATTTTTCTCCCTTATCCCACCTCTAAAAGGGGACCACAGGAATACTCTGGTCCAGAGCTGGCAACCAGGACTCCTGTACACTTTTTCCAGAATTTGTCTAATAAAGCTCTTCCTGAAAGTCATACTATGCAAAGCAAAGGTCACTCTCATTGTCCCTTACTGGCCTCAGCAAATTTGCTGCTTAGTTCTTTTGGCACACCTACTGGAGAAACCGTTAAGATTTCAAGTCACCATAACGCTACTCACTTATGGCCCAGGCATCTGCACATTCACTCCATCAGGTTCACTGTCTTCTTCTCCAGTTTCAGTGGACTTAAGTAACCCTTCATTTGCATCTCATTATTGATGCCTCTTCAGTTCAGGAATGAAACACTCAACACAGAGATAAACGCACTTGTTTCTCTGTGTGAGCCACTAATGAAGGACTAGACACCTTTTCAGCCCATGTCCCACCTCTCTTCAATGATCTCTCTAATATTTTCAGCTCTAGTCAGAGCTCCGTTAAGATTTATATTAATTTCCAGTTATTTCTGATTTTTTTTGGTGGTTTATACTCTTCTTTCTTGGTGTTGCTAAAGGTATGTAAAGTCATCCTAAAGACAGTTTTCATCTTAGACTTCCACTTCAGGTTCTTGTGGCTCATTGCATTTTGTGCTTTGTTAGACAGGTTCTCCTTGACCCTTTCTGAGTCTCCAGTTATGGCAGAATTTGAAATGCTTACTTTCCTGATGGCAGTTACACCCGGAACTTTCAGTTATTAATATTTTGAGGTGAGGATTTTGTTGTAATACTATAGCCATATCACTATGTGATATCAAGGTAGTGGTGAGCATATGCTTTACAGTAATGTACTGTACCTAGGTAAAGTAAGATAAAAGTTTATTAAGTGATTCGGCTCAGTAGGTAAAAACTCCTGTTTTCTTTCTGATTTAGAACATAATTGATAGTTATACAATTAGTTCAGTGTCTGCAAGTAGACAAGTGAAGCTTATGAAAATCATTCACAGGCCTAGGGATAAAGGCTTCGTCAGAGCTCATTACCTCAGACTGTAGGCTGTACTGCATATAATTGTGTGTCTGATACCGTATAACAAGGCAGTACGGTGGTACAGTATTTAACATTACCACCTCAAAGCAGAGTTTTCTCCTTAGTTCATTTGCTGGCTGGAGTACCTTTGGTATTGAACCTCTAAGTTACCCCTGTGTCCATGTGAGTTGTCACTGGCTTCTCTCATTTTGTCTCACTTCCTAAGGAAGAGCTCTGATTGAATTATCATTCCTCAGAATTGTCCATGAGTGTCCCACATGTAACTGAATGTGTTTCTCTGTCCTGCAGTGTGAGTGTCCTGTCCAGAATCTTTTCTCTGCCTTGTGCCCACTGATTGCCACGATGAAGCCTAGCTTCCTTGTGACCCTGAACTGCAGTAAGGAGGATAATGAAGAATGAATGAATGAATGTTACGTAAGATTAATAAAGAGTGATGTATATGTTATGCCTTGTACACAGATAATGTTTTGTGCATTTGAGCATTTCATAAGCACTTAAATAATTGAGCCTGGTCCTCAAACAGGCGTCTGTCTAAACTGTTTTTCATGAATGACGAGCCCTTATTACCTCCAAACTAATGTGTAGTAAACAAAAAAGTTTGGCTGTTGATTTGTTAAAGTGTCATTGAAAAGTCACTTAAGATGCAAAACAAATATCAAAGTAACCCAGTGAACCTTAGCTTTATTCTGCCATTTTAGAATGCTGTGCCTGCAAAAGTCTGACAGACCACCGTACATTAATAAGAAACAGCTGTGGGTGTGACAAAACTGAAGAAAAAAATAGTTAGCTGTGGAGGATGATTCTAATCTGTTTTTCCTTCAGAGATTTTTCATATCAGTGTACCACTTCATGTATTATCTCTGCATAGTGTTTTGTTAGTAAATGGTGCACAAAATGTTACTAGCAGTTAAAAGGGTGTGGAGAGCCTTGAACAACGTTAGTAGAAACTCCCACAGAAGAACTCTTCAGGAAATGATTCAGACATTTTGCCGCATAACTATGGAAATAAAGGAAGCAAAGCAGTGACCATCTGGCCTGTGTGGCCCTTAAATTCCATTGGCTAGTATGATGGAGTCATAATGAACTAAACTTTTATTTTCTGTAATGCATTTCAGGATTTTTTTGCTTTTGTGCAGAGAAACGCATTTTTTTCAAAAACGTACTGACTGAAATTAGAATTGTTTAGGAAATACTATGACCTCTGGCAGAAGTTTGATGCAGATAAAAGTAGGATATATTGATTTTTACCCTTTCCTGTCATAGTTTATCTGGAACTTCATTGTCAAAATTCAAATCAGTTTGCCTTGGTTGTCAGGGGGTGTTCTTAGAAGTGACTTTGGAGCTTTCACCCTCCATTATTTTTGGCTTTGTCCTGAATTCAGGTTCAGTGGTGATTGCAATGTGTTACACGGCATAGTTAGAACGAGAAAATAGCATTCTGATTATGTGTGCAAATCAAATAAAAAGAAAAAATATCCACAAAAAAATTGTAAACTATATCAATTACAAGATGAGCACTCACTGGCAGGTGCAAGTACAACTAATTCAGCCAGGGTGTAACACTGCACATTACAGCAAAAGCACAAAAAAAGAAAAACATTATTGTGACGCCTCACCACTGGCAACAGTAATCAAGCAGCTTCAATCCTCACCACTAGCACCAGTGAGGAACGTAGATTGGGAGGATGACAAGTACACACACACAGTATTTCCAAATGCAGCTCTCTGCATCAAGTGTAATTTCCCTTTAGGAGCACACAGAGACCACAGTCAGTCCGGGGTTGGTTTCTCCCTCTTTTTCGAGATCCCCAATAAGACTCCCCACTGGCGCAGTTATAGAGTTGAGATCTCAGCTGAATGACCAAGCCAAGACCTCCAGCACCCTCTCTGTCCAACCAGTGCTTTTTTGTCCCTGTTCAAGTAGCCAACACACGCACACTCTTTGAGGTTTGATTTACACACACACACACCCCTGAGAAAGGCTGGCACAAAGGCCTTTAACAAAGGGTGTCCAATCCTTGTGTGTAATGCTACTATTAATCCAAATGGTAGTTTGACCAAGGGTAAGGCTATTAGAAGTGGCCCCCAGTGTCACCAAATAAATATGCATGTACTCTCAGAACTTAAAAATGTCTCACAAATATCAGACACAATGAAAGGTTTAAATATATTTAATAAATAATGAAAGAACAAGAAAATACTCAGTAAATCACAGTTGCATCATAGGTTGATAGGTGGTAGGTACTAGGCTATTGGCACTAGGGCCTATATAAGCCTAGCCAAAAGGTACCCTGGCTTTCGCCACCCAAGAACATTATTTTCCTGTGCCCCCTGTCAAGCAGATCACAGGAAGATAATTGCTAGGATATGATCTACCAGCCCAGGGAAAGTCGCTGGGGCATTTTTCATCCCAAATGCATCTTCATGAACTCGTACAAGCCGAATGGAGTCACAAAGGCTGACCTGTCTCTAGCACTGAGAGTCAAGGACACCTGCTAGTAACCAAGGTAAGATCAATAGGGTCTATGTTAGAACCACGACAAGTCAGTTCAGCGAACAGCTTTCACATTGAAAATGCCATTCGTCGATCTCGCGATTGTGGGGGGCTGAACCACACACTCCCCCCAATAATTATATATACCAACTCTGAGATCGCACTACAGTAAGGAAAGGGCAAATTTTTCGATCTTCACTGTACCGTGATCTCACTATAACAGTTCATTGAACGGCATTTTCGATGTAAAATGCCATTCACTGAACTGACTTTTCGTGGTTCTAATGTAGACCCATATTAATAGTGGTAAGATACTTAGCCCTAATCAGCTGCTCTAGGGCTTCATCTGTCCTAGGCATGTTGTAAGCATCTGACTGTGTGTGACTTTTTAATTTTCTGTAGTCTGCACAGAACCTGGTGTTGCCATCCTTCTTTGGTACCAGACCCACTGGGGAGGCGCAGGGACTGCAGGACTCCTGGATTACCCCTAGTTCCAACATTTCCTGTATCTCCTCCCTCAGAGTCTGTATGACCCTCTCAGGCACCCTATAAAGGGGCCTGCTTAATAGGCCTTTGGGATTCTGTATCCACATGGTGCTGCACCAGGTGGGTGCACCCTGGTTTCTCAGTGAACATGTCCCCAAACTCCTGTAACACTGCTCGGATTTCTTGAACCTTGTTAGGGGATAGCTGCTGGGACATTGGTATGCCTTCTACTGAGGTGTCAGTCCGAGCATCACTGAGGAGATCAGTCACCAGATCCCCCTCAGACACCTCCTGCCATCCAGTGCAATTACTCAGCACAAGGGTCTGTCTGTCATGGTAAAGTTTCATAATGTTAACATGGTACAGTTTTTGCTCCTGCCTCCTGTCTAGCAGTTCTCCCATGTAGTTAACATCACTGACCTTCCTTACTATTTTAAAGGGTCCCTTCCAAGCTCTCTGCAACTTGATGTGTCTGACAGGAATGAGAACCATAACCTGCTGCCCCACAGCATACGCTGTAGCTGAAGCATTTCGGTCATACCAGACCTTTTTTGCTGTTGGGCTTCTGCCAAGTTCTCATGGGCCAAGCCCATGAATTCCCTGAGCCTTATTCTGAGGTTTAGGACATATGCCACAACAGGCTCCTTGTGGGATTCACACTCACCCTCCCACTCATCAAAAATCAAATCTAGAGGCCCCCCTCACTCTATTCCCATACAGCAACTCAAAGGGTGAAAAACCTGTGGATTCCTGGGAAACTTCCCTTTAAGAAAACAACAGATGGGGCAGATATTTGTCCCACTCCCTATTAAACTGGTCTGCAAATGCCCGTAGCATGGTCTTTAGTGTAGAGTTTAACCTCTCAACCAGACCATTAGCCTGTGGATGGTAGGAGGTGGTCTTTAAGTGCTTCACCCCACAGTGCTTCCATAGACAAGCCAGCAGGAATGACATGAAATTGGCACCACTGTCAGTATTTCTTTTGGGAAAACTAGTCTACTGAAAATCTCTAAGAAAGCATTTGCTACCGTTTTTCCCCTCAATGGAGGACAGAGACACCACCCAGGGTATCTGGTAGCATAATCTATTACCACTAGGATATACTTCTTTCCTGTGGAACTTGGGGTACTCAGATGTCCCACAATATCCATAGCTACCCTCTGAAATGGCTGCTGTGTCACAGGCAATGGCATCAAATGAACTTTGAACTTGTCCTGTCTTGCCTACTTTTTGGCACTGCTCACAGGTCCTGCAGTACCCTGTTAGATCTCCGGAAATCCCAAGCCAAAAAAAGTCCTGCGCAATGCGTCTCTTGGTATGTTTTATGCCCATATCACCTGCAAAGGGAATATTATGGGCTATGGCTAGAAGTGCCAGATGGTAATCTTTGGGTACTACCAGCTGCTGTATTCTCTCACCCTCTAGCCCTACCTCAGGGGTCCACTTTCTATACAATAACTCTTTGTCCCATTATGCAGATTCCCCATTCCATTGAAAATCAGGTGCCTCACTAGCTACCTCCCTCAGGCCTTGTAATGTAAGGTCTCGAGCTAAGCCTGTCTCAACTCTCTCTTTGTAACTCTTCTCAGCTGCCCTTCTACAGAAAGTCTGGTATTCTCTGACAGCGGTACATCACTGTTAGCCTGGGTACTACTGCTCACCTCTGCTCTTGCAGTCACTCTGTCCAAGGGAACATCAGTACCCACAAGCAGCTGTGGCTCACCTTCAGTCTCACTGCTACAGACTAGCTCCCTCCCTGAAGTAACCGCCACACCAGTCCTGACTTCAAGTCTGCAGTCTGTGTGGATCCCCCAAGGCTACCAGACCCACAGACTTGTCTCCAAGCCTGACTGCTTGTAACTGCATGCGCACAAGGTACTGCATCATCAAAATCATTCCCTTTGAAGACATCAGCAGGGATATCCTAAATCACACCTACTTGCTTGTTACCTTTTCCATCCTCCCAGTCAAGGTGAATCCTAGCCAAAGGTATTTGGAATGGGGTCTCTCCTAAAGCTGTGCCTGGAGTAGACTGCCCAAGTAAGTAGTGCTCCTCTTTAACCATTGCAGGCTTCACAATGGTTGGGTCAGAGGCTGTCTCTCAGTGGCCTCTTTCCCATCTACTAAGATAGGATATAACCTCTTGGGGTAGTTTGGTACCCTTGTTGTCTTTAGGCAACTCACTACTGGCATTCTGCCATTCTCACTTACTGGCTCTCCCACCTTTTGTTCCCCACCTTGCCTCCATGGACATATATATGCTACATGGCCCCACTGGTTACATTTAAAATATTTAAGCCTTGGTCCTGGACATGTACCTGGACTAGTGGCTTCCCCTGCTACTGGTGGACTCTGTTGGGGTGGTCTGAGCTGCCCACCATTGGTTCCCTAAGACCCATGAGCAGCACTGGGGTATCCCTTTCCTGTGCAGTGATGCCCTCCTTGCTAGGCATAGATTCATAAGTAGGTACTAGGCTATCGGCCCTAGGGCATAATTAAGCCTAGCCAAAATGTTTCGGCTTGCACCTCCCTTGAGATTTAGTTACCTGTGCCTCTGTCAAGCAGGGCCACAGAAGTGATTCTCGGGGTGAATTTCCTGTTCCCCATCCACTCATCAAGATTCTTTTTGAAGAACGCTAATGAGGAGCTCTGTCTCACATGTATGGGGACCTTATTCCAGAGCAGGGGGAGTCTCTGGGACATGAATCTGTCCCTCCAACAAGTCCTGTTTATTGTTGAGGTCAGGTTAAGGTCCCTAGAGCGTGTAGCTCGAGTAGATTGTTTTTTCCTTAGGTGGAGCATTTCCAGCAATTCGGGGTTTGACATAGCCTTGTAGGCAGAGATCACCTCTGAGTAGCCAGAATGCAACTGAGTACAGTTGAAGTTTTTTTAGGCTGGTGGCATAGGGCATCTGTTTTAGGCCCGTTATCCTCTTGGTGAGGTATTTTTGAGGCCTCTCCAGTTGTTGCAGGTGTCTAGTAAGGTACATCCCAAATGGGGCATTGTACTAGTAAGGTACATCCCAAATGGGGCATTGTACTCAATAATAGGTCTAATGAGTGATGAGTAGAGGGGGACAATAACTTCCTTTTTTCTAGATGCAAACCCCTTTGTGATAAGGTGGGCCATGTAGAAGGATTTTCTAACCACCTTGGCGATATGGGTATCAAAGGAAAGGTTACAATCCACCTGGGTCCCTAGGTCTCTTTTCACACTCTGTGTTGTGTGTGCTGCCACCTATGTGGCAATTCGTAGGTACTTGTTTTTTCCCGAAGGGGATGACAATGCACTTTTTGGCATTTAGCTTAAGGCCATGATTTTGGCACTGTATCTGTTTCATTGAGACCCTTTTGCAGGATATCTACTTCAGTAGGAGTCTTGATTATGGCACCCAGTTTGTAATCATCTGCGAACTTTTTCAGCCATAGTCCCCTGTGTTTGCTTGTACCTCGGAGAAGTAAATACCGAACAGGATAGGTCCCAAGACTGAGCCCTGGGGTACTCCACTTGTCACAGGTTTGGAGTTGGACTAGTGTTTCCTATTTTCACTGTATGGGTTCTGTCTATGAGCCAGTTAGCAACCCATCTTGTAATGTAGGGGTTTATATTTAGGTTAGTGAGTTTGTCTATAATTCCTGAATGGGGAATGGTATCAAAGGCTTTCGCAAGGTCAGGGTATGCCGTGTGGACCACCTTTCCCTCATCACTTGCTTTAGTGACTGTCTCGAAAAAGTCAATGAGGTTTAGAAGACATGACCTGCCCTTTATGAAACCAAACTGGGTAGGTTCTAGGGTTCGTAGGTTCCCAATGTTGTTTGAGTTCCATGATGATGCGCTCCATGGCCTTGCAGACGAGGCTTGTCAGGCTGATGGGGCGATAGTTCCCGGGGTCGGTGGTGGCTCCTCCCTTGTGAAGCGGGACGACCGTTGCCATGCGCCACTCAGTGGGTACATAGCCTGAGGCAAGGCTGTGGTTGAACATGGCATTAGGTGAGGGATTAGTTCGTTTTGGAGTTCATGTAACACACAGCCTGGGATGCTGTCTGGTCCCATGGATGCTGTGTTTTTAGCTTGAGAAAGTGCCGTTTTCACCTGGGTGTCTGAGATTACGGGAGCAGAGCAATCTTCTGGTATAAATATGGTCCCTTTAGGGGGTGAGGGTGGGGTAAAGTCTGCACTGAACCTATCTGCCAGTATATTGGTGATATCAGTTGGTTCCATGAATTTTGAACCGTTATGTTGTAGCTCAGAGCAGATCTGAGAGTTGCCATTTAGGTTCTTGACAAAGCTAAAAAATGCTTTGTGGTTGTCTTTGGTGTCCGTAGTGATTTTCCTTTCAAAGCTCGCCTTTGAGGATTTAATAAAGGATCTTAGTTTTTTGCTGAGGTTGGTCAGAGAGCTCCTCCCTTCCTGGGTTTTTCCTCTTTTTTGTAATAATTTTTTCCTTCTATTATAGAGCTTGTTTATGGCCGGGGTCCACCAGACTGCTTTCTTTTTTTTTTTTGAGGAATGGGTCTTGGTTTTGTTCAGGATAGCACGGTCCATGCACTTATGTAAGTGCTTGTAGAGTGCTTCTGTGCAGGCTACAGCAGATTCAACCAAGTTGTCATTTTGCATGGGAATAATGAACTTTGCCACCTCCGTCTTAAGTAGCGTAAAGTTTACTTTGCAGAAGTTTTTCACTGTGGTTTCTTTGGGGGGGGGGGGGGCAGAATGTGGATATCGAGAGTGATGAGTTTATGGTCTGATCTAACCAACAAGGAATTTACTTAGGGTATGTAGCACTTGTCCCGCATGTTGGTGATGACCAGTTCCAGTATATTGTTGCCCCTTGTGAGGGTGTTGATAACTCAAATGCCCTGGACCAGCTTAATATATTCCAGGAAGCATTGGGCAAAGGTATTAGTGCTTGAGTAGTTTTCCCAGTTGATGTTTGGGTAATTGAAGTCACCCAGTATTAGGGTGTTTTATTGGACCCTCATGATTTCCAGTACCTCGAGGAACTCTGAGTAGGGGTCTTGTGGCAGGGATGGTGGTCTGTAGCAAGCTACAATCTGAATTGCAGTTTTGCTCATTGTCAGTTGCACTTGGATGATCTCTAAGGCATCATAGTTTGCAACTAGTCTGGAGGTGTGGTTATCCTTGATGAATATGGATATGCCACCTCCCTTGATGTTTCAGTGCAGGTTTTGTAGCCGAAATGTGTGGTATGAGTTGTAGCCTGGAATCGCTGGGGTGCTCTCTTGAGCCTTGAACCAGGTCTTAGTTATTGCAAAAATATCGATGTTCTCCATTTTGAGAAGAGCCTCGAGTGAGTGCTTTTTGAGGTTTAAAATCCTGGCGTTAAGTAGCATTACCCTCAGTTTTTTGTCGCTGGTACTTATTACGGTGGTGGGTTTGTCTTTTGAGCCTTGCCTAAAAAAGGCACTATGGGGGGTAGCAAAAGCCTTGGCCAGTACCCTGAATCCCAGGAGTGACAGATGCAAGCCATCTCTGCTGAAGCATCGTGGCTTGTCCCTTTTTCCCCAGCTCATCTGCTGTCCTGCATTCCCTACCTGCCAGCCAGATTCTCATTGCTTCAGGCAAAGTACTAGGGGCTTGCTCCCTCACAAAAATTGCTGACAGACCTTCAAAAGTTGTGACCTGACACTCACTCACCCACCTATGAAAATAAGTGCTTTACTCAGCAATATATTCACACACTTTCATCTGCCTTGCGTCTATGCTCATGAAACCTTTTCCTATAAGCTTCAGGTGTTAACTTAAAACACTCTAAAAGACAATTTTTAACAGCATTATAACCTAAGCAGTCAGTATCAGGCTGTTTAGAAATAGCAGTTACAGCTTTACCTTGGAGTAAGATGGTCAGAAACCGTACCCAGAGCCCTTGGTCAACATTATACTGTTTACATACCCTTTCAAACATATGAATAAAACTGTCAAAATCATCCCCCTCTGTAAATTGTGGAAGAAATTTACTGACCTTTGTTGCTTCTGAGGTTCGGTTATACTCTTCACCATTACCTCCATGACCCAGGCGAAGAGTCAGCATCTCCCTTTCATGTTGCCACAGCTTCTCATTCTCCTCAGCTTCCAGATGTCTCAGCTTCTCATTCTCTTTCCAGGCTTCTGAGTCTCTCTGCTGATTTCTATCCACATGTTTGGTCTCCAGTTCAAGTCTCCTTAACTCCAGATGGATTTTTAAGTCCTCTGTGGAAAGGTTGAAAAGTCCATTTTCTAAGAGTTGTACATCCCCAAGACCAGTCTAATTGTCCTCCTGGTTGCTAGTCTGTGATGCAGCTGTGATTAAGGCTGCAACCATTTCTTCTTTAGCCAGGTTGGCATGGCCCAGTCCTTTTGCTTGGCACATCTCAGCCAACTGGCTCCTTGTCAGCTTGCCATACTCCTCTGCTGACATCCTTGCCTGCCCTCCCTGAATAAGCTAACAAAAAATAAATAAATAAAGCTATTGTGATATGAAAGTCTGGATGCAGGAAACTAGACCTGGAATACTCCACAAAAGCACGTTTATTAGTTGAATTCACCACACTTTGGTGAATTTTACTAATAAACTTGCTTTTGTGGAGTATTCCAGGTCTCGTTTCCTGCCTTCAGCAACGACAAGTGCTCTTGGTGTTATGAGTTATTTGTTTGGGCTCTTTTCACACTGTTTTTGGTTATGAAACTCTGGATGTTTACTGTGTGGCTGGCTGAGAGTACGAACACCTTCTTTACTGACCACTGTTTACAGGCTACAGGAATTCAGTATCCACACCACTGAATCCTGCTATATGGATATCCCACCACTGCCAACCAGTATAATGTGACACCCCACCACTGGCAACAGTAATCAAGGAGTCTCAATCCTCACAACTAACACCAGTGGGGGACATACATTGGGAGGATGACAAGAACACACACACAGTATTTCCAGATGCAGCTCTCTGCATCAAGTGTAATTTCCCTAAAGAGCACACACAGACTACAGTCAGTCCGGGGCTGATTTCTCCCCGTTTCTCCAGATCCCCAGTAAGACTCCCAACTGACTCAGCTATAGAGTTGAGATCTCAGCTGAGCGACCATGCCAAGACCTCCAGCACCCTCTTTGTCCAACCATTGCTTCATGTTCCTGCCCAAGTAGCTGACGCACATGCACTCTTTGAGGTTTGATTTACACACACACACACACACACACACACACACACACACACACACACACACACACACACACACACACCTGGGAAATGCTGGCACAGATTTACTAGGTATGCACCCTTCTGCCCAGACTATAAGGTAATTTTGCATGTCACCATTCACTCCTTATCAGCTACTTTAAGGCCCTTAACAAAGGGTGTCCAATCCTACTGTGTAATGCTGCTATTTATCCAAATTTTAGTTTAACCCAAGAGTAAGGCTATTAGGAGTGGCCAGCAGTGTCACCAAATAAATATGCAAGTACTCTCAGAACTTAAATATGCCTCACAAATATTAGCCACAACAAAAGGTTTAAATATTTTTAATAATAAATAATAATAGAACAAGAGAATACTCAGTAAGTCACAATTGCATCATTGTTCAAAATCACCAGAAATATTTAAAGCAACATTGCAGGACAGTCTCAAACAAATAAAGAAAACATCTAAGCTGTACTTCACTGTATTCCTGGGTGTATCTAAGAGAAAATCTGAAGTAGTTAACTTGATTTGTCAGCAACCTTTGGGAATCGGATCCGACCCGGCAATCTTTCATAGCTTAGATCCGAGCTCCTAGCTCCTCCCCTTCACCCATAATCCCCTGCCAACCCTGACTGACCTCAGATCTAGTTTGCCGCGCTTCTTGTCAGCAGCTAAGTTTTTGAGCTCCTGGTGTCGTAGGGTTTTTGTGAGAGATTTTCAATTTTTATTATGCCCTTAAGTGTCGAATGAGTGTTGTGTGGTCAGGTTCCCTTTTTTGACTAAAACTATCCTAGTTTATATCTCCTTTTTAGTTAAACTTACCCTCCCTCCCCTTCGCTGGTCGTAGCATTCTGTGTGTTGTGTGTTTGGGGCCTAACGAATGGATCTTTTTTTTTTTTTTTTTTTGAAATGTCTGAGGCCCCAAAACCCATCTTTTCCAAGTGCACCGAGTGTGGCCATAAGCTCTCCCCAGCGGATGGCCACACTCGGTGTGTGTGGTGCCTTGGGGTTGAACACCTTTCCTCTGGGTGTTCCATTTGCGTGACGTTCAACCCCAGGGCACTGAAGGACCGGAGGTCGAAGCTGATTCTAGCGGGACTTTTGCCCCTGGATTTGGCTTCAGCCTCCAGTGCTTCTGTGGCCTCCTCCCCGGCTTCGGCGGCGGCCATTCCTGCCTCTCTCCCTCCGGTCAGGACTCAAACTCCTGCTGTAGCTCCGGAGGAGAGGGAGGCCAGGAAAGAAAAAAGGAGGGAGAAGCACCACAAGCAGCGGGCCGATGCCTCCGTGTCGGCCCCCCCGGCTAAGCGGTCTTCTCCCTCCAGGGCTTCCTGGTCTCCTCCTTCTCGGATCCGGTCTCTGTGCTTCTCACCGGGCCCTGAGGAGGAGGAGACCCAATCTCCGTCGAGGTCATCGAGGCGACATTCCCGGCCAGCCTCGGTGGCCTCATCGAGATCGACTCGCAGCCTTTCCAACTCAGATTTGGACCGGATGATGCGAAGGTTTCTCCAGGCCCAACTGCAGATGGGAGTGCTACTGCCTCCCCCCCCATTCGGGGGGGAGCTCGACACCTTTCTTTGCCCCGATAGCTCCTTCTCCGACCTGCTTCCCGGGTTCGGAGCCTTCAGAGCCAAGCAGCCATGGAGCCGGAGGTGGGTCGGGTACTTCGGCGCTGACTCTTCCCTCGAGCCTGTCGGGTCTGTTTTTGTCGGATCCGGGCTCTCGGAGCCGTGGGCTGAGCATCGGATCCGAGGGAATCGGTGTGTCTTTGGCTCCGTCTAGGTCTGAGCACACTGGTCCATCGGATCCGATGGCTTCGGCGCCGACCCCGATCCGTCCATCGGATCCGAGCGAGGGTCTGCTCTTGGATCCCAGAGAGAGCGGCTCTCCTTCGGCTTTCGATGTGGTTGAGAGGGCACTATCGAGTGCTTCCAGGCCCCCGGTCCTTCCTACGGCTCCACCCCGCACTCCCTCTCTGTTGGATCCGGCTTCCATCACCCAGCCCCAGGGGCAGCCTGCTTTGATGTCTCAGGTCGTTTCCTTGGAACAGGACGTGGCTGGTGAGACGTCCTCGGACAGCCCCCCCCGAGGATGACCCGCACAAGCAAAAGGGCAAGAGGAGGCACATGGACTCCCCCGAGTCCTTGACTGATGACACGGATTTGGATGAAGGGGAAGCCTCCCCTAGGTCACCCCCCCAAGGATGTCTCCAGAGACATCATGGAAATGCTCAGGATAAGAGGGGGGTGGTCTTCCCCCAAGGCTTCCTCGGACGAATCCGTGTTCCTGGAGGCATTCGAAGCAGGCCCATCTACCTCTTGGGTGTCCCCTCCGCCCGACCCCTTAGTGGACCTTATTACCACTAGGGCGTGGAAGGAGCCGGACACTGTGGAGCCAGTCCCCAAACACCCGGACAAGATCCTTAGTCTGCCCTCGAGAGGTCCCATTGGATCAAGGGTCCCCCTGTAGATGCCATGGTGGTGGCGGCGGCCACCAAGAGGGAATTAGCTCAGGAGAGTCCCTCGGTCCATCCACCGAGCATGGAGTCCCATTTGATGGACCGTTTAGGGAAGCGGGCCTTTAGTTCAGCGACCTTCTCGGTGAGGTCTCTGAACTACATGGCACACGTTATTCAACTGCAGCGGGACCTTATCAAAGAGTACGCTGTGTCGCCCCCGGAGTCCATGTCGGTGGAGGACAAACGGTTGTACTCCACTCGGATGGCCACTCTCAGGTCCATATCTAACACCTCTATGCGACTGTTGTCCCACGCCACAGAGGGAGCCGCTAGAGCCAGCGGAGCAGGCCTCATCATGTGACATCAGGCCTGGCTCTGGCATTGCGATTTCGCGGAACCCTTCAAGGCGTCATTTGCGAATGCCCCTTTCGATGGTTCTGCCCTGTTTGGCAAGACCATTCGCGAGACTTTGGTCCAGAGCGAAAAGGACAGGAAGACGTTTGCCGTCAGAGTCCGCTTCTCTGCTCCCCAGAGGTCCTTCTCCAAGAACCAAAAGGGACAGAAGAAGATGTGGTTCCGGAAGTCGCAACAATCCCAGTCCGCTCCGGACCCCAGTCCTTCCGTGGCAGAGGAGGACAGGGTGGACGCCGCCCTATAGGCAGAGGGGACCCGAGGAATGGTGGGTCCAGAGAAGCTTTCTCTGACTGGCCCACCCAGCGATCCTGAGGGGTTGCCCAACTGCTCCTCTCTGGAGGCAGTCGGGGGACGTTTTTCGAGGCACCTGGCAGCTTGGGAGTCCATCACAACAGACTGCTGGGTGCTTCGCATCATATCCAGAGGATACCAAATTCCCTTTTCTCACATCCCTCACCAACCCAAACGCCTCCCCGACATCCGACCCGATCAGAGGGAGGCTGCAGCTGCGGAAATTCAACAGCTCTTAGGAAAAAGAGCCATCCAACACGTCCCCCCAGACCAGTTTGGATCGGGTTACTACTCCAGGTTCTTTTTGGTGCCAAAAAAGACGGGGGACCTAAGGCCAATGCTCGATCTCTCCCTCCTGAACCTGTCAGTAACCAAAGAGAAGTTCCAGATGATCACTCTTCAATCCATTCTCCCCCTGTTGCGGGAGAGCGACTGGATGTGCTCGATAGACCTCAAGGATGCGTATTACCACATTTTGATGGACAAACGATCCAGGAGGTTTCTCCGCTTCTGGCTTGGAGCCAGTCATTATCATTTCAGGGTCCTTCCCTTCAGTCTCACCTCAGCCCCCAGGGTGTTCACCAAGGTATTAGCAGTGATAGCGGCCCACCTGAGGCTCCAGGGAATGCAGGTGTTTCCATACCTAGACGACTGGCTCCTGACTGCCCCAACAAGGCATCTACTCTGCTCAGCCAGGAATTACTTTCTCCACCTTGCTCCCCGGCTGGGGATCACCATCAACAC
Organism: Protopterus annectens; assembly: GCF_019279795.1. Lineage (NCBI taxonomy): Eukaryota > Metazoa > Chordata > Ceratodontiformes > Protopteridae > Protopterus > Protopterus annectens. The sequence continues at coordinate 792,550,414 of NC_056751.1, read as the reverse complement.
GGGCAAATCCTTTCTCAACCCGACTCAGGTGATAGACTTTATCAGGGCCAGATTAGACACCAACAACTTGCTAGCCTTCTTAACCACCGAGCGACTTCACACCCTGAGGCTACATGTGCGGGCCATTTTACTATCATCGGCTCCCCCGGTGGGATTGGTCCTGAGGGCGCTGGGCTCCATGGCGGCCGCAATTACCCTGCTCCCCATGGCTCGCCTGAACATGAGGGTTTTGCAGTGGACTCTCCAAGTCCAGTGGTCCTTTCGTCGATACCCCCTCAGTCACCCCATTCCCCTCAGCAAGGCTTGCAAAAGGGCTCTCGCATGGTGGTTGCAATTACCGGACCTCCAAGCGGGATGCCCTTTCTCCATGGACGCCTCTCGCCTCGGGTGGGGGGGGCATTATGCGGGCAGGACGGTCCACGGCACGTGGAACGATACAGAGACCTCATTGCATATAAATGTTCTAGAGATGAGGGCAGTGCTGTTGTCGTTGCAAGCACTTCAGAGCCTTCTTCCTACAGGAACAGTTGCAGTTCAGTCAGACAACATGTCTGTGGTCTGGTACATCAACAAACAGGGGGGAACCAGGTCCTACCCACTCTGTTGAGAAGCTATGAGAGTGTGGGAATGGGCGATCTCCACCAACCGCTTTCTTATTGCAATGCACATTCTGGGACGGTCCAACATCCTGGCGGACAAACTCAGTCGCACCATACTGTCTCCTTACGAGTGGTCTCTCAATCCCCAGGTAGTGAAGCGGATATTTGCCGTATGGGGACGACCCTGTTGCGATCTCTTCGCCTCTCCTTCAAACACGAAATGCAACAGCTACTTTGCTCTAATTCCCCCCGCCGGGGAATCCCCGAGAAACGCTCTGGTGTATGCTTGGCCTCCTGGTCTACTCTATGCTTACCCCCCTCTACCTCTGATGCTGAAGCTTCTACAGAAAGCCAGTCGATTGGGGAGCAAAATGATCCTTATTGCCCCATTCTGGCCTCGTCAAGCTTGGTTCCATTACCACTGGTCTCATCTGGTGAATCCGCCTTGGATTCTAGATCCCCTCCCTGATCTGATTTCCCACCCCCTAGGCCTCCCAGTCCCGAACCTGGACAATCTCAAGCTTACGGCTTGGTTGCTCCAGTTCCACTCGTAGCTAGGACTCCCGGTATCTCCTCCCCAGTTAAAGCTATCCTAGTAGCAGCACACAAGCCTTCTACTAGGAAAGTCTATAGTAGTAAATGGTGACGTTTCGCTATTTGGGCGGAGCGTCAGAACCTGGACCCTTTCACAGCTCCGTTGCCCGCCGTTTTGCATTTCCTTTCAGGGCTTTTTCATCAGGGGGCCAGCAGTTCCACAGTCAGAGTTCAACTAGCAGCTATCTCTCATTACCACGTGGGACATGAACTGGGTCCATTGATCACCACGAAGTTATGTAAGACCTTTCTGAAGGGCACCTTCCTACTCAGACCTCCAATAAAGGAAGTAGTGCCTCCCTGGGATTTGACTTTAGTACTCCAGGCCTTGACAGCTCCCCCCTTTGAACCTGCAGCTTCAGCTGATCTCAAACATTTGTCATGGAAAACAGCCTTTCTCGTCGCTATTACTTCAGCTAGGAGGGTTTCAAGCCCTATGTGTAAAACCTCCTTATTTGACCTTCTACAAGGATAGGGTTTACCTCAGGACCAATCCCTCATTCCTTCCAAAGATTGCTTCCGAGGCAAATATTAACCAATCCATTAATCTGCCAGTTTTCTTTCCTGAATACCAGAACAAAGGAGAATACAAACTACATTCTTTAGATGTGCATAGACAGCTACATTTTTACATTCATAGAACGGCTGGTCATAGACAATCCAACCAGTTGTTCGTCTCCTTTGCCAAATTTAACTTAGGTAAATCTGTGTCGAAGGTCACCTTGTCGAGGTGAATTTCACAATGCATCCTTTTGGCTTATGAAAGTTTTGGCAGGCCCGCACCTCAGGGAGTCCATGCCCACTCTACTCGGTCCATGTCTACTGCTGCTGCCTTTCGGTCTAGAGTACCCCTGGATGATATTTGTTCAGCAGCCACTTGGGCTTCACCTCATACCTTCATCAACCATTACAAATTGGATATTATCTCTAGAGGGAGAGCATCCTTTGGCTCTGCAGTGCTCTGGAACATCCTTCCATGAAGGCCACCCAAGGTCCAGGTAGCTGGGGACTCTGTCCCAAAGGTTGCTGACAAATGAAGTTAACTACTTCAGATTAAGAAGTTATGTACTCACCATAACGTTCCATCTGAGTAGGTAAACTTCATTTGTCTGCAACCGTCCCACCCTCCTTCCCCCTGACCTTTGGATGTTATTTGGCCAGAGGTTTTACTCTGCCCTTTAAAGAAGGTAGTTAGTTTCCTTTCTCAGTCTTATTGGTTATGGGCAAACTTGATCTGAGGTCAGTCAGGGTTGGCAGGGGATTATGGGTGAAGGGGAGGAGCTAGGAGCTCGGATCTAAGCTATGAAAGATTGCCGGCTCGGATCCGATTCCCAAAGGTTGCAGACAAATGAAGTTTACCTACTCAGATGGAACGTTATGGTGAGTACATAACTTCTTATTACTGTACCCTAGTTAACTTACAGAGCAAGGCAAGGCAGATGCGGTAAGTGGATGTTTTTATCAGGTCAAACACAAAATGCAAGATTTCCTGTCTCTCTTAAATTAATATCCCAAATATTACTGCTGGGGTACTTGCAGAATGACATAATTTCTTGTCATCTAACTTCAGTTCCCGGGCTGACAACCATTGATTTTAGCATCTACCTGTGAAAACACATAAACAAGGGCCCTTCTTAGATCTTTTGGCAAATGGTGGAAGTCATAAAATAATTTACATTCCTCCAGATATAAAGACAATACAAAAAAAATCTTCTCATTCTAGACATTGTCTCCTGTTGCACTGAAACAGAAAGATAACATCTCTTTTATTACATGGCTATAAAGTAATTTAAGTTTTCAGCTATTCTTCTGAAGTTAACTTCTTGTGTTTCAGTTCCCATTATTTAAAAAATGTATTCATCTAAACAGTTACAATAGTGTATATACATTTCTGCTCAGTGCTTTACAAAATATCTCTTCAGCACACGTCTGTAAAATACGACATACAGTTCTAATACATTTGTAACACAGGCATATGAATCATGTTGATAGTCACAAGTGACACACAACCACTTACCAAATTCCAGATAGTGGGGCTGGCAGTATCTCCTTGTGTCACTCTTCTATATAAATCATATTAATATTCAGAAATGACATATAATTATTTACAGAATTCCAGATAGCTGGCCTAGCAGTATCTCCTTTTGTTGCAGTTATCAATGTTGTTTTATGCAGGAATACATAATTCCCTGGAAGGAAAAGATGAAATTATTGTAAAGTCATGAAGAAGTCATTAACTTGAGGATTGTGTTGTATTCACCCTAGGGGATGTAAACAGAGCAGGGTCATGTAAAATGAGACATTAAGTGGGGCAGGGTAGGAGATATGTCTAAATCATTATTTAGAAATTTTTAATGGTCTGGTACCTGCACACTCCAGTGCCTTTGCACATGGGTTTAGTAAACGTCATGGCTGCTTCCTTATGAGCACATGTAGTAAACAATGACTTTCCATCACTTACACACACTTGTTGTTCACATCATTATTTGCTGCCTTCTACTTATGTTATTTCTTGTTTGTTGCAGCCAGTTAATGCCTGGTTCTGGCGTCCTGTGTTTAATCATTACTGTACCCAAACATTTCAATTTAACGTCAGTTTTTTCCTGTTGTGAATATGACTGTTCAAGGATGTTTAGATTTGTACAAATACAGTAAGTCTAAGTCTCTATAGTTACTGTCACATTTAACTGCATAAAAAGCCTTCAGGCAACTGTAGTCAGCACTTTTATTCTTTTGTGCTGTTACAGTTGATATGCATAGACTGTATCTGTATGTTTATAAAAAGGCAACCTCTATTCTCTTTGCTTTGGGTTCAGCCTTCCTCATTCCAGTAACAAAGTAGCTAACTCTATTGCCAGAAGTTTACCAACCAGGATTATTTCTGAAGATGCTCGTAATCAAAAATGTTTGCAAATCGTAATATTTTGCAGCTACCTTTCTATCTGCTTTCCTGTAATTCAGATATATTTCTATTAGCATTCAGAGCTTTGCTGTTCCTGGGTTGGGCACCTGTGACTAGAGGATTTCTTCTAAAACCATCTGGACCGACAAAACTGATATAAGTATTTCTTGCATGGGCTGTAACTGTCTGAGTGCTATTTAACACTTTTGTGCTTTTTGATTTGGTTGAATTTGTCAGTGTTTTCAGTCTGCAGTGGTTAAAGAAATGCCCTGCATTTGGTACTGTACTGCCCTTAGGTTGTTTTAACATTATTCTAATATTCCTTAACCTCCTTTGGTACTGCTGAAGCTGCACTAATTTGTCAAATTTCTCCCGAGTCTGCCAAAGTATTTCTAAGTTTTGCAAAGTGTTTTTCTGTTGTTGTAGTTCTCTTAATGCTGTGCACTTTTTTCTGTATTTGTTGAACATTTCCCAGGGATAGTGAACTTCTTTAAAAGGATTCCTGATACTGCAGGAATTCTGACTTTTGTTGCAAAGCATTTGTCATTGCACTTGAGATCAAAGCCAGGTTGTTGTACATTAAGAGGGTTGTTTTGCACTCTGGTGAGAGTAGAGCTGAATTCAGCCCATCCAGGTTGAAAACTGGTGATGGAAAGTTTATTGTGTTATAATCGGATTAGCCTGAGGGATTAACTCTGCAAAAGTGTTTCATCCTGCTGGAATAAAAGAATTATGTTTTTGTTAGGTTGTGCTCATTTATTCAGAGCTTCCCTGTGCCTGGCTTGAACACCTGAGACTGAAAGACTTTTTTTAAAACCATCAGGACCTACAAAACTGATACAAGTATTTGTTTGCACTTGCTCTGTCTTAGTGCTGTTTAACACTTCTGTGCTGCATTTATTGGTTTGCTTGAATTTATCACCGTTTTCAGGCTGCACTTGTTAGCCATCTGTTTGTTATTGTACTGCTCTTAGGTTGTTTTAACAGTATTCTAATATTTCCTAATCTTGTCTGGTTCTGCAAAAGCTGTTCCAAGTTTGCCAAAGTTCTCCCAGGTCTGTCAAAATATTTCTAAGTTTCGCAAAGTTTTTCTGTGGTGGTGTTCTCTTACGTTGTGCGCTTTTTTCTGTCTTTTGTTGAACATTTCTCAGGGTTATTGAACTTATTTCTAAGGCTTCCTGATACTTCAGGAATTCTGACTTGTTTGTAAAGCATTTGTTACTGTACTTGAACTCAAAACCAGTTTGTTTTACATTAAGAGGGTTCTTTTGCTCTCTGGTGGGATCAGAGCTGAATTCAACCCATCCAGATTGGAAACTGCTCGGGAAAAGCTTATTGTGTGTTTATCTGATTGGCCTGAGGGATTAACTGTGTAAAAGTCTTTCATCCTGCTGGTATAAAAGAATTACATTTTTGTTAGATCGTGCTCATTTATTCAGAGATTCCCTGTGCTTGGCTTGGCTGCCTCTATCTACAAGTCTTCAAAGCTGATATAAGTACTTTTTTGTACTTTCTCTAACTGCATCAGTGCTATTTAACACTTCAGTGCAGAATTTATTGATTTGGGTGACTTTATCACTATGTTTCAGCCTGCACTGGTTAAAAGAATGCCTGCTGTTTGTTACTGTACTGTTTTAACATTATTCTAACATTTCCTAACCTCCTCTGGTACTGCAAAAGCTGCACTGAGTTTGCCAAAGTGCTCCTGAGTGTGCCAAAGTATTTCTAAGTTTTGCAATGTTTTTCTGTATTGTTATAGTTATTTTATATTGTGCATTTTTTCTGCATTTTGTTAAACATTTTTCAGGGTTAGGGATCTTATTTCCAAGGCTTTCTGATACTGCAGGAATTCTGACTCTTTTGTAAAACATTTATTACAGCACTTGAGCTCAAAACCAATTTGTTTTACATTAAGATGGCTCTGTTGAACTCTGGTGGGAGCAGAGCTGAATTCAACCTATCCAGGTTGGAAACTGCTCATGGAAGCATTGTTGTGTGTTTATCTGATTGACCTGAGCAATTAACTGTGTAAAAGTCTTTCATCCTGCTGGTATGCACAGTTCCCCGTGCCTTGTATATTAGCAAACCTCTTTAGTTTAAAATCCATTATAGGAAATGCTGTCCATAAAGAGCTGCCAGTTTATGCAGAGGGCAGCACCACTGCAGGCTATCTGGAGCAGCTCAACGTTTGGTGACTTTTGCCAGAGGTCTGAAGAGACTCTGATAAAATCCAAAGCATCCAGAGTGAAAATCAAAAAAAAATAAGTACTTTTTTAGTTTCTTTTGCAGTTTGCTTGACTGTTTTTATCATTTTGCTGCCTCACGTTTTCTGATTTTACTGTACTTACTGCACTTTAAACATGCTCTTTTGTTGCTTTAAGTAGCTAGTACATATTATAGGCTAGCTTCAGATCTGCTGTATGTAAACTGTGTTGTTACAGTTGAGCAGTATTCCAGCCATTTTACATCAAGGGGGCCCTGCCTGCACCCTTGTGCAGAAGTGTGTATTCTGAGCCTCAGCTGAGTTAGAGATTACTGGAGGAAGTCTGTGTGTGTGCTTTTGCTTTGGTAGTTTAACTTAAAATGTTTAACTTAAAATGTTTAACTTGACCTGTATTTAAGCTTCGCGTTTGCATGTAGTTTTGCACTGTGCAGTGGGGTACAGCAGTGACTAGTATAGACGCAAGCACCTTGTAAGGCAATTTTCACCTAGACATCTATTAGCGAGCCCTCCCAAGCTTTTCTGCTGCATTGCGGGAAACTCAGTTGCGCACTGAGAAGCATTGCCATAGTTTTCACCCCTAGCTCATAGCCGGCCTTAGGCATAGGCCAACTAGGCGGCTGCCTAGAGCGCCGGTGTAGCAGGGGCGCTTTTCGAGTATTTATTTGCTGTAGGTAGATCAGGATGGGGGAACTAGGTGGTGTAGGAAGGGGCACCATGGAGCCCTTTTGCCTAGGGCACCAGTTGACCTAAGGCTGCTCCTGCCCTAGCTTACAATAGAATAAGCCCCTTTTTTAATCCTAGAGCAAAATTTGTTTACACCACTCCCCAGTAGTAGCTACAGTAAAAACCTGCCATAGTGGATGGTCAGTTTCCAACCATTTCTGTGGCCATCCTGATTGACAATGGGCATCCTGAGGCAGTTTAGTAATTGCCTCATGTATACTGACAACAAATACAATATGCGAGAGATGCAATTACATTATGAACTTGGAAAGAATCAGTTCTCTCTCATAAGAACAAACCGGACATCAAACAGGTTGTCAGCACACAAACATCACCTCTCACACAAAACAAGGTCACAACACACAAACCCACATATGTGGAGGTACTCAATAGAAGCCTACCAAAAGATCAGAGACCTCCCAAGTGCAAACCACCTGCACACACTGCAAAGCAGATAGAATCAACTACACATAACACGCACACAACAGTGTCTCAGCAAATAAGCCCCCAAGGCAAAACACCTCAAAACTAAATGTCTTTGTCATAGATGTCTCCATATTGCGACACACAGATGGTCCCCTCAATGGGCTGGACAAGGAGAAGGTCATGGTCAGCTGCCTGTCAAGTGACAGGATCCATCAAATCACACACGCACTCAAGTCAGTCAACAATTACCATTATGACTCTGTCATAGCACATGTTGGGTATATGAAAACAGACATGACTGGACTGTCAGATTGTGTCCCAGGTAGCTGTGTCCCTAGACCTAAGCAGCATTTTATCTTCACCCAATATGATGACACAATGTAGCCAAAAAATTATTGACTTCAACAATTGGCTTAGCTTCTGGTGTCAATCCAGGGGGATCCAGTGTCTGTCAACCTGTGAAGATATGATTGACAGACCATGCTGCTTTTGCCAGATATGGTCTTCACCTGTCTCCTGTAGGCTTTTGGATACTGGCAAAGGCATTTGCCTCCCCCGACGTAAAGAAATCCACTCAAGGCAAACTCAGGGTTATGCTGCTTAATGCTGTAGCCTAAACAGGAAACTGCACTCCTTGGAATCGCTCCTGACCTTGGAAGATGCTGACATCTGTGCAGTCACTGAGATATGGTTCAAGGCCGCAGAGAGCACCCCAGCCATGCAAGGCTACAATGCATTACACACGTTCAGACCCCAAAATGAGCTTGAAAGAACCAAAGGTGAAGGTTTATCCATCTTCATTAAAGTTAAATACACCTCGAGATTGGTTAACAGTATGACTCTCTTGAGCTAGTCCAGGTCCAACTAACTATAGGTAAAACACCCTACCACATCATTGCTAGCTGCAGGTCCCCCTCCATGAACCAAGAGAAGCACACTGACTGCCTGGACTTGCTAGAGTCACTCACTATGCAGCTAAACACTTTGGTCTTGGGAGATTTCAACTATCCTTTCATTGATTGGGTGACATACTTGAGCACAAACATGCCTGCTCTGAGGTTTCTGGAGTTTGTCAATACATATGCCTTGGAACAGCTAGTCTGCACCCCCACAAAGGGCTCAAATGTCCTAGACTTAGTACTCACCAACATGGAGTGTCACTGCAGTACACCTTGTGTGTTGTCCTCCCTGGTAAGGTCAGTCCATATGTCTGTCTCTTTCGAAGTAACGATCAGACCTGACTCCCCCACAGGAGCAACTGAAAAATTTATCCAAAGCAAACTACAGCCTACTAGGTGATGGTATAAAAAGTTTCAAATCCCCTGCTAACACAGCCATCAATGACTCCTATGCAGAGGAGTCCACAAATGCACTGTAGAACCACACAAACATCTGTACCTGGCCGGATCAAAACCAGGTCCTCTCGGAAAAAAAGGCCACCTTGGTGGACCTCAAATATAAATAGGTTATATGACAAAAGGAAGAAACTTATGTCTAAGAACAGGAGGGAACTTACTCAACAAAGAAGAACACTCTTCACAGCTTGACCAAGTGAATCAGATATTTATTTATTTCCAGTTTGATTACCGGGGAAGTCCACTGGGCCCAGAGCTAGTTACGTAGCTAAATTAGCATCCTTAGCCAAGGATAATTATAAGGAGTTCTTTAGCTACTTCCAAAATCTAAAAAGGAATGCCTACCTATGTGCCTAACTTATAGTTGATGGTACCTCTAAAACTGAACCTGAGGAAATTGACAACCTGCTAGCTGACAGGCTTGGCGCAAACTTCACCCCCGGTCTCCACCAGTCATGCCCCAAAGCATACCTGACACCATTCTTCTATCAAGTATCTTCAAAGAGCAGGTCATATCCATGCTCTCCCTGAACAAAGACATAGCCTCTATAGGACCAGATAACATCCCAGGCTGCTTACTAAACAGTCTCAAACAAGACCTAATGGAACCACTTGGTATTCTGTTTAACCTCAGCCTGAGCACTGACTTTGTTCCAGCAGAGTGGAAAACAGCAACAGTAATCCCCTTGCCAAAAGGGGGTCTATCAACCAACCCTGGGAACTGTAGACCCATAAGCCTAACCAGCTTTATTTACAAGGCCATGAAAAAAATCATTGTGGACCTTATCAACAAGGACATGGGCACGTTCAAACTCTCTTGATCTGACCCAGTTTGGTTTCGTTAAGGGTAGCTCATGCTTATTGAACCTGGTGGACTTGAATGTCACCAAAGCCCTGGATGCTGTAAAAAATAGTACACATCACCTATCTTGATTTAGCCAAGGACTTTGACATAATCTCTCACTCTGGTTTCATTTAGAAACTCTCTCAGCTGAGGATTAACCTTTATATCACTTGATGGGTATCCAACTGGCTCACTGACTAAATGCATACTGTCAAAGTTGGGGATTCCACCTCTACAAGTAAAGCAGTTACTATTGGCACCGCAAGGATCTGTACTGAGCCCTCTACTGTTTGAAATCTATTTCTCGGAAGTCCAGGCAAAAGTAGATGGCCTGTGGCTAACAGGTTCAGTGATGATTGCAAACTGGGCACAGTCATTGAGTCCCCAAATGATGGTAACATGTTACATAAGGGGCTAACACAGACAAATGATTGTTGCCAAAGCCACAGACTGAAAATAAACAGAAAAAAGTGTATTATTATTATTCTGTTTGGCAAAGAGGAAGTCCCTGCAAATTACAATATTTACAACACCTCCTAAGCTCAACCCCAATGGTGTGAGATTTAGGGGCACAGGTTGATAGCAATCTAAATTTCAGTCACTGTATGTCCACAGTGGTAATGAAAGGCCTCTAAGCTGGGCATCTCATAAGTAAGAGCATTGCATCCAAGACTAAGGATAACAACAGTGTATTTGACCCTCATCAGACCACAGTACAATGCTCCCTAGTGCATGTTTCTCACTAGCCACCTGCAGCAGCTGGAGAGACCACAACAGTTTCTCGCCAAGAAAATTCAGGGCCTCCAAAACATGATCTACATGGAAAGACTGAAATCACTTTCACTGTACTCTATATCCTACAGGCTGCTGAGAGGTGACTTGTGACTGGCCTACAGAGTAGTCTCTGACCCTGCCCTAATGGAAGTGCTCCACATCCACAAATCAAATGAGACAAGAGACACTCACTCCAGGGATCTCGGCCTAGCCTGTGACATTGACAGAACATGCTAGAGAGACAGATACATCTCTCCGAGATTGCCGCTGGAATAAATTCGCAATTAATGTGAAGCAGAGCTCCTCAATGACCCTATTCAAGTGCAATCTGGACAATTGGATGGGAGACCGCAAATTCACCCTGGAGGTGGCACCTATATCCTTCATGGACAGGGCTGATCATAGACTCATTTTGTGAATAATCACCATCTAACCAGGGTCAAGTTAGGGAACACAGGTATAACATGGCAAGGCTTGTAAAGGCCCTAGGGCCATTAGCCTAGTAACCTGCTATGAACCTGTGAACCTGTAAGATGTTTTGCCAGAGTCACTGTCTTGGGTAGTGGGTGTTCCCCAGGATAAATCTTGACTGTCTTCATACTCTGTTTTTGTAGTGACTGACCCCCCCCCCCTAAAAAAAAAAGATAAAATTGCAAACACGTGAGCAGACACCCACATGAATATATACTACTGTGATAAACCTGTACATTCATTGTGTGTGTGTGTGTGTGTGTGTGTGTGTGTGTGTGTGTGTTGGACAAAGTCAAAAATAATATGTAGACTAAGGCCAAAAAGTTAGGAACAATTTTTTATAATGTGACATCAGTCATCAATGATTTGCCAGAAAACAACAAATTTTATTAGGATCAGAACAAAAGTATGAGGGCAAAGTCAGGAAGTTGTACACACTAATGGACAGTTTAGATGTATGGTGTGCGTCTTGTGTCTATATACATACAGACCATAGACATATTCTCATATATCGATGTATAGATCACACACACACACACACATATATATATATATATATATATATATATATATATATATATCAATGATACTGCTCATTGCTGTTGTAAGACAAACATTCTGATTGGACAGCCCAACCAGTATACCCATTGTAAATTGAACATATACAAATAGAAAAAAGTCTGTCCGCTGAAGTACCGTTGAGGAGTCAGTCTTTCTATTGGCATATGCTGAGGGACAGCAAAATACAAGAAAATTCAGATATGCTCTGCAGAAGTATAGAAACACAAACTTACCTGATTTTCCTTCTATTTCTCCTCTATACCTTATAATGCCCTGTCTTTTTAAACATTTTAAAAGAAATAAAAACAAACAGCAACTTAGATACTCTTTTTTTTCCATTGCTTCTCCTGCACTGCACTGATGTACTGTGCAAGCAAGGGAAGAAATTACTGTACATCAACCCACAGAAGACAACGCAGAAGAAGACTGAAGTGTCATTATAAAAAGACATTATTTAAGAAGGGTAAGCAATTTCTTAAATCATGTCATTCTGTAAAAGTAATAATCCACTCCTGTTTGTGAGTATATTAGGATTTACCCAAGGCTGGCTTTGTTTAATTACTTGGGCTTCTTTCTTGTGATCAAACTGTGGGTAAATCCTGATATACTCACACACAGTCGTGTATTATTGCTTAAATATACATAAACAGATAGTCACACAAAAATCGATACGTCATAAATATATTTCCATGCCTACAGTATGATATATATACCTGTGTCAACATGAGTTCTTCTTTGTCTTCAAATGTATATGCATATTTTTATCCTCTTTTCCTCTATTTACAGCAAGCAATGGTGGCTGTTACCCAGACGTAAATAAGATATAATTTGACGTGGCAAACATATATACACATCTATAAATTGTGTGGCTGCACTCAGATATTTTTCATAGCTTATCCAAATAGTACGAAAAAGATTCAGGTGAGGTTAGAGTGAGGTGAGGAAGCTTTTGCAGATAAGGGGAAGTGTAGCTAAATAAAGGAAACAAATGTATAACAAAAAAAAAAAAAAGAGTCCTGTCAAAGGGAAAATGACTGATATTTGGACAAGTAAGGTTGGATGTTAGTAGGGGAACATATTTTAGTTAAATGTATTTGTATTAATAGATTGAATATATATATATATATATATATATATATATATATATATATATATGTGTGTGTGTATATGTTTTTTATGTGTACCTATTTACTTGTGTGTGTGTGTGTGTGTGTGTGTGTGTGTGTGTGTGTGTGTGTATACGTATATATATATATATATATATATATATATATATATATATATATATATGTATGTGTTGAGGGAGAGAGAGATGTATGAAAACGGATGAACAAGATCACTGTACCTCTGGCTATGATTACACAGCGTGCATAATAAATAATTAATAGTGAAGACCGATCATGCTTTATCAGGCATATGTTGGGAAGTGGCTGAGAAGAATTTCGAACTGGAAGGTTGGCGGGCATAGATTCCAGGTGAGTATATGGTGCTAATTTACAAGCAAGAAGTAAATTAGGATGCTAAGATACTAGCTACTAAACAATAGTGGTTTATGTGATTATGAGATGTAAGAAGCAGTTTTTTATTAGATGCATCCAGCTCAAATAGTTGCTTATAATCTTCTGAGTGCAAAACAGGCCCCTAAATAAGGTCCTAGCAAGGTGATCAATTCAAAGGTCCTACATCACACACCCTAAAACTAGGTTATAGTATGGTTAGTTGGCTCTGCTTAGGTCCAAACCCTTACTTGTTTTATAGGACCTCTTTAATGGCTCTTTCTGTGAGGAGGCTCCACACGTCCTTCCTTTAGGGTATGATTTGCTGAGGTAGAATGTGATATACAGGAAAAAATAGGGCTGGTATTGTCTGGAAGGGAATCTTGCACCTCCTGGATATTACTGTCCTTATCTACGTATCAGCCATGATACATTATGACTACCCCCCACAGTACGGTCTCAGAATTGCTGCTGTTTGCCTGAGTGTGGACTGTGTCTTGCTGCTGTTGCTGAGAATCCTTGTCTATAGGTCCATGTGATTATTGGAAGTTGCCCTTAAAAATGAGCTTCTCTTAATCTGCCTCTTGCTAGACTTCTCGGCCATATCTTGTGTTTGTTCCTCTGCATCATGGAAAAGGTGAACAGAAGTGGCTGAAATTTCATTCTCACACCCTTGAGGGTTTGTCCTCCTTATCTGTATTTTCTGCAGGTTAAATATGGACAGATCTAGAAAGGTCAAGTCTGTAAGGGTCACTTTGATGTCCTCAGCCAAGTCCATTAAATTAAGCCAGTCATACTGACATATTGCAAATCTATATATCTAGCTAGCTAGCTGTCTACCTATTTATCTAATCTAGTTCTCTTTGTATCTTTATTGACCAGGGGGCTTATTTCAGGCCTCACCTGTAGCAGTCCCTTCTGTATCATTACATTAAAAGTGTGTCATAGCATTTATCATATATTTGTTAAAAAAATGTATTAAAGTATCACTTAAGACATATACACAGATACATTAATAGCAAAGAAAACAAACCATATTAAAACTTTTAGGTGACTGAGGATTGGCAAACCCACCACATGTGCAAAGCTGGCAGTTAGGTAAACATGCTATACATGCTGTTCTAGTATTTTTACTGCTTATTACTCCTTATCAGGAAGGTGGGCAGCTTGACTCTGAAGAACTATAGCTTTAAAGGACGGCTGCTACCTAGATGATGCTGTTAGGCCTGGGTGTCTCTAAAATTGTCCATGACTTTGTAGCACCTACTTGAGCAACCAGTTACTCAAGAAAATGGGAGCTGTGTTAAACCTCTCATCTGAAGTATGAGAAATTCAGGAGTGTAAGCACCCCCTTTTGCTGTACTACAGTGTCAGCAATCCTTCTGCCTGGACTGCAACTAGAACCCACAGCCTTCTGCACCAAAGGTGTATGTGCTACCTGTTGCACCACTGATACTATGTATTGAATGATAGTGGGTGCTCTTATATGATCCAGTCCATCCACTTTCATCAGCTACAATTGCCAGTCATAGGCACTAGTTAGCTCAGCATCTTCAAGACTTTCCCAGGTTTTAACTCCCTCTTTAGCTTGCAAGTTCTGTGCCCCTTTTCTTTTTTACTTTTATTTATTTATTTTTCCTTTGACCAGGATAGTCCTGCTAGGCTAGTAACCGCTTTACAAGGGAGACCGAAGGTTGTATTTATACTGTTAGGGGACATTTGGCCAGGGCAATGGAGAACTTCCCCTACTCTTTGCCATAGGGGGATGCATTTGTGTGTGGCATGTTCTAATTTCTGCTTCTGTTCCAGGCACAAAAGCTGCTCAGAGAAGCCGGATGCCAAGCTACGAAATAATGGAGGTAGGAAAGGAGAATAGCAAGGAGGATGGTGGTTTTGGCGTTATCTCAACAGCAGCTGTATTAAAACCGTTGGAAAAGGAGTAATAGCTGAAGGAGAAGCTGAAAGATGGATTTAGTGTGTTGGAGATAAGGAAAAATGCAGTTGAGCCTGTTCAAAGCAATCCTGATGTGGCAGATGCAGTGGAGGTAGATTCAGAAGAGTTGTTCCAGCAGAAGTTTTTTGCATCTGAACTTGCAACACAAGGTTGTGTTACAACCCTCCAGTCGGGAGGCTTGCGGGATGATATATTGCTGGGCATGGTTGATGAAAGTGAACCGGAAGATGGTAATGGCATGCTGTAGGGAGAGCTGATGGACAGAATACCGAACGAAGACTTGCACAATAATGAAGGCTGAAAAAAATCGTACACAGAAATGGTCTAAGAAGGGATGTGTGGTAAGAAAGAAGAAAGCCTGAAAAAGATTGTTTAAAGTGTGGAGTGAACAGAAAAAAGATACAGAAATGGACAGATATAAGGTATGGGACAAAGTTATTAAGAAGCTCAGGGTTAAAACAAATGAGGTAAGAGCATTTATTCACATTAATAGAGTGACTTTTTGTGACATTATTTTTGTGACTGGGCAGATATTTGAAAGATTGATAGAACAATACGAAAAAAGAAAACCTGTGCACCATGGAACTTATATGTACTTAAGCCCTCTTTTAGGGAAACTAAGAAAAAAATAATATCCAATTCTGAGTTGAAGTTTAAAAAGAGATTTTAAAAAAAGCATTTATTAAATTCAGTGCATCATTGCATAAATATATCAAATGTGTATCACAGTTGAGTTTTATAGACTGGGGCATGGGATAGCAATGTGACAACAGTATCGCACATATTCCAAGTGTTAATGTTAAAAGTGATAGAGCCTAGTTAAATATTGGAGACAACCAAAAGCTTGATTTTGTGTGGAAAAATATATCATTTAATTAACAAATGTCAAAAAAGACTGTTTTTCATGTGGAGGCATAGGACACAATGCAAACATTGTGAATCAAAATGTTATAAATTTAGAAAACTTTGGGGACCTTTGGGGAAGGGGGAGTGTGAATAAAAAAAAATGAAGCAGTGTTGGACATAACAGAAGGAGTAGAAGAAAAAGGTAAAAAAAAAGAACGTTATAGAAAAGGAATTAAAAGTAGAAAAAATTGGAAAAAAGATAGCTGTATTACAGATGAAGAACAAATGACGCAACAAATGAAATGAAGTAAGATTTAAAGATAGAATAAGAGGAGTCCGGTTTAAGTGAGAATGAAGACATTCAATGGAATATAGTTAAAAGTGAAATTCATTTTGTAAAAGAGTGAGAGAAAGGAAAAGGAAAAATATAGAAGATTTCAAAAAGAAAGGAAAGGGATGAATGTATATTATTTAAAGTAGAGTTATATGTAAAGCATCATCATTAAATGTTAATAGTTTTTAGAAGCTGGAAATAAGGATAGGAATTTTGTAGTGGTGTAAAAAGCTAGATAATGATGTTATTATACTAGAAGACACTAGATTTTTTGTCAAAGTCAGAAAGAATTCAGACCAAAGTATGGCGGGGAAAATGTGATGTGGGATTTTGGGAAAGAGACCTGTTCAGGAATAGTTTTATTATATAAAGACGCAATTAAAGTATTAAATGTTACCTTTGTTATAGCAGGTAGAATTACTATTATTGATCTAAGATGGATGGAACATGTTATGAGAATTATTGCAATATATGCATTTGTAATAAACAAGGAGGGGGAGGAGATATTTAGAAAGATAATACAATATGTAGCAGTTAACATGGAGGTAAGTGTAGTATGAGACTTTAATTGCAATTTAAGACAGCAAAACAAGAATGCTTATGATATTAAACTAGTAAAGGATATTATAAAATAGGGACAATTAAAATATGGAATCTAGAGACTTAGACTTGTTGGGGGGGGGACAATTAAAATATGGAATCTAGAGACTTAGACTTGTTGGGGGGGGGGGGGCAGAAATATATTATTTTTTTGTTTTCAGAAAGTTTAGCAATAGTTGAACAAGGAGTGTTATTGACAGGCTTTTCAGACCAAAGGGCAATTTGGATTATGCTAAAAGGGAATGATTATGTCATGACCCAACGCTTCCTGGAATTCATCCCATCCAATGCCCAGAACCAGTTCATTCTTACCCCCCTCCCCTACAGGAAGCAACATCCTTGACCTGGTTATTACTAACAGGGGCAACCGTTGGTCCACACCAATAGTCAGTTCCTCCCTGGTTACATCCGACCACAAACTAATCACCATGGAAATCCACATCTCACCTACATCCCCCGCAAAGGTAACCACCATGAAAAACTAATCCAAAGCTGACTTTGGGCTCCTACAAACAGAGGTGGCTAACTTCACTGCATCCATGTCAATGGAAAATAGATGTATGACTGCCGAATCATACACCAGTGCACTGTACGAACACGTACATAAATGCATGGAACTAGCCATACCCAACAGAACCAAGAAGCTGTCCTCCAAAAAAATGGATGCCAGTCTGGTGGTCCCCTGCCATTAATAACCTCTACAACTGAAGGAAGAAACTGTTGCAGAAAAAGGTGAAGTCCCAAGACTGGAAAAACTCCCTTATTAGCCTCAACAAAAAGTTGAGATCCCTCATCAAAACCTCTAAAGTCAGCTATCAAGGCAGAATTGCGGCAGACATTAAAAACAACCACAAAGCCTTCTATAGTTATATCAAGAATCTCCATGGCAGTACCCAGGTTTGCTCTGAGTTACTGCACAATGGTACCTCCTATACCGAGCCAACAGATATTGCCAACACAGGTGTTGAAAGATTCATGGCACTGTTTGGATATCATAAGGACTACCTTGTGGGATGACAACTATATCTTTTTGACAATTGATGTCATTGACTTATTTTCTGTCATTCCCAATGATATAGGAATGAAAATGTTTAGGAGCAGCCTGAGCAAATTGTCTACACAGCATATAGTAAAACAGAATTTGCTGGTTGATCTTTTGGTTATGGTGCTCAATAACAATTTCATAAGCTTTGAGGGGGATTACTTCAAACAAATCACGGGTGTAGCAATGGGGGCAAAATGTGCCCCTCTGTATGCTAATTTAGTTTTGATTGATTGGGAAAGTGATCATGTTATTACATCCAGATTTCGAGAGAACATAGCGTTATATGTACGCTTTCTGGATGGCATCTTAATATTCTGGAAAGGCAAGGAAGAAGAGATCGTTGATTTTGTTGATACTCTAAACAAAAGTACTTCTTTCCTAAAGTTTACATAAAATATACACCAGGACAGATGTGAATTTTTGGGTATTATACTAATGAAAGATAGAGAAAATAAGATCTTAACCTCCAGTATCTACCGTAAAAAAACTTATTCAAACTCATTTCTTCATTTTCAAAGTTGTCACCTTTTTTTCAAAAGAAAAACATCATAAAAGGGCAAATGGTGAGACTGTCGAGACTCATTAGTGACGACATTGTTTATGACAGAGAAATTAATAACTTGATTGATATATTACAGGAAAGAGGTTATCCTTATGACATTATGAATACAATTAAGGAAGAGGTAGCAATAAAGAGGTACACTGTATACAAGCCAATTTTAATAGCAGGTTTGTCTAACACTAGTGCAGACAACTCTCGAATGAGAACGACGCAACATTCTATGGTTTTACCATACAATACAGATAGTCGTTACATTATGAATATTATTCAAGATGTATGGGCAGGGGTACTATCCAGCGATGTCACTAAAGTTATAGGTACCTCACCATCATTTACTTTTAGTAGGGGAAGGAATCTTAAAGAATTAATGGAGAGTTTTGATGCTCAGAACACTTACAAACACTCTATGATGAGCAAATGTGGGTTTTGTAGTACCTGCAAATATATCAATAATGGACCTTACGTTATAGTGCAGAATTATAATAAAACTTTAGGAAGTCCTGGTTTTGTTAATTGTAATACCAAAATGGTTGTATACCTTGCCACATGCTTAAACTGTAATACATTCTATGTAGGCAAAACCATTAGGAAATTGAGACTAAGAATCTTAGAGCACAACAGGGACATTAGAAACAGGAAAACCACTAATGCACTTTATACACATAGTGCTAGTTGTGAAAATTTCAAAAGATTTTTGTTCTTCATAATTGATAGGGTACCTTATAGAGATGATGGTGGGGACGCTGAGACCTTGCTTGAAGTAAAAGAATGCTTATGGCAGCTTAGGTTAAATGCGTCCAGACCACCAGGTATCAACGAACATGTTTCGCTGTCAAGTATATTGAAATATAGAGCACAGATGATTTAAAGTACTTATGTCAGTAGTACCTTTGTTTAGTTAGACTATTTTTTTAATAATTTTTAGTTGTGGTGGACACTATTCACTTTACACTACTTCATTTAACTAAATATTCTATATACGGTTTCACACTAATAGGGAGTTTAGTATCATTATTTGTTATGTATATTATTGTTTTTTTGAGTGTTGAGAGACTTTGTTAGTAGGATTTCAGGTTTCAAATATAATGTTTTAAATGTTTATAAATGTATATTAATTTAGTTTGCACTTAAAATAATATAACTAGGTATATGTTTTAACAATAATTGTTAGGCATTTTAAATGTTACAAAACGTTTTTAAAAGTTTTTCAAAAGTTTTCATTTGTTATTACTTTTACCATTCATCATTACTATATATGTAGAGATTCATTTGATTGGTTGACAAGAGGGGTGTGTTTATTACGTTTTGATATTTAAAATGAGTTTTTTAAGATGGTTTCACAACTCTGATGATGCCCTTATGGTAAGGGAGAAAGCGCTAAGTTGTGATTTTAAGTGCTGAATTTCGGCTCTTTGTTCTCAATAAAGACGCTGGTGTGCGAGGATTCCTGCTTGGTTTTGTTGCTTCAAGACTTTTGTGGTGCTGTTTTTATTTTTATAGATATTGCCAACATACTGGCCGACAGATTTAGTGCCAACTCCCCCTCCCCAAAAGGACCAATCACAATACTAGAGGAATGCCATGAACCCAGCATTACTACAGCACAGGTTAAAGCTGCATTGTCCAAGGCTAAGAATACAGCTTCCATGGGACCCGACAATATCCCTGGATGTGTTCTTCATGAACTTCAAAGTGAATTGGCACCACATCTGTGTGCCCTGTTCAATCACAGCCTCACCTCAGGCTTTGTTCCTACGAAATGGCGCACTGCTACAGTCATCCCTCTCCATAAAGGGGGAGCGACTACAGCCCTGGGCATTATCGCCCCATTAGCCTGACAAGTCTGATATGTAAGGCTATGGACGCATCATCATGGACGTAATTAACAAGGATATATGGAATCTCCAAACTCTAGATCCCATGCAATTTGGTTTTGTGAAAGGTAGATCATGCCTGCTCAAACCTGGTTGACTTCTTTGAGTCAGTCACCACAGCTGTGGATGACGGCAAGGCAGTTCATACAGCCTACCTCGATCTGGCCAAGGACTTTGATACCATTCCCCACTCAGGAATTATTGAAAAACTCACCAAACTAGGCATCAACCCTTCTATCAGTAGGTGGGTTGCAAACTGGCTCACAGATAGTACCCACAGTGTGAAAGTAGCAGACTCCAAGTCAAACTGCTGACCAGTCACGAGCGGAGTCCCACAGGCATCGGTCCTGGGTCCTCTCTTGTTTGGCATCAACTTCTCAGACGTCCAGGCCAACACGGAGGGACTCTGGCTGACCAAGTTCACAGACGATTGCAAGCTGTGAGCAATTATTAACTCCTCAAGTGATGTAGACATCCTACAGAAAGGTCTCACTGAGACAAATGACTGGTGTCAAAACCATGGCCTTAAGCTTAATGCCAAAAAATGTGTCGTCATCCCCTGTGGGAAAAACTTAGTTCCCACTAATTACCACATTGATGAGAGCCCACTGAACACTGAAGGCGTTATAAGAGATCTGGGGACACAGGTTGACAGCAACCTCTCCTTCGACCACCACATTGCCACTGTGGTCAGAAAGTCCTTCTGTGTGGCACATCTCATTACCAAGGGTTTTGCATCCAGGAAGAAAGAGGTCATCATCTCTCTCTACTCTTCCCTCATTAGGCCAATCATCGAGTATAATGCCCCATTTGGCATGTACCTCACTAGACACATGCAACAGCTGGAAAGGCCACAAAAGTACCTCACGAAGAGAATCCTAGGTGTTAAACACATGTCCTACATGGACAGATTCAAAAAAACTCCAGCTATTCTCTGTCTCCTGTCATCTACTAAGAGGCTGTCTCCACTTGACTTACAAAGCCATGTCTGACCTAGCTCTGTTAGAAATGCTACATCTAAAGAAATCCCAATCCCTCCACACCACACACTCCAGAGACCTCAATCTCATTACTACAATCAACAGATCATGCTGGAGGGATAGTTTCATAACCCAGAGACTGTCCATACTCTGGAATAGACTTCCCATACACATCAAGCAGAGCACCTCACTGGCCTTCTTCAAGAGAAATCTGGATGAGTTGATGGGAAATAGTTCGCCCCGGGGATCACTCCAGTAGCTGTACTTGATAGAGGTACTGGGAACTAACGTTGGGCGGCACAATACCAGGGCACTTCTACGGACTAGGCTTGTAAAGGCTCCAGGGCCATTAGCCTAGTACACACCTATGAGCCTACATAAAAATAGGGAAAGGTATAAAAAGAATACATGGGATTATAATGGGAGAAATGAGGTTGACATTATGGCAAGTTCATGTAGAAGTAAGAGAATTTTATAAAGATTGCTCAGAATGGTGCTTACATTTTAAAATGAAATATAAAAAATGCTATGTGCATTGGGAGAAAGAGAAACTATACATGGAAAAAATAAAATATAAGAACCTAAACAGCGACAAGATTGAATGTTTTGAAAAGAATGATGAAAACTTTTTTATTAAGGAACAGAAATTATATTTTTTGAATAAGAAAGAATATTTATTGTACAAAGATATTTCTTGAAAGAAAAAAAAAGAAGAAATTTCACCATATTTAATTAAAATAATTAGAGAATAATAGTGTAATGAGGGAAGTGAAATATTTTTTAGGAAATTATGAATGTAGTAAAATAACATATTAACACTTTATTTAAAGAGCAGAGAACAAAGAAATGGACAGTACATACATTTTCAGACATGGAAAATAAGGATTTAGAAAAAGATATCAGATTAGAGGAACTAGAACAGATATTAAAAGTAATGAATTTAGAGTCAGTGGTAGGACCAGATGGAATAGAATATAAGATGTATAAAACTATGACTGTAGAGCAAAATAATTGGTTTATAAAGGTATTAGATGAATGGTTAGAAAGAGGTTTCAGATATAAAGAGCTATGCAGGGGTATTACTAGGTTTATATGGAAAACGAAAAGAAGGAAGGAATACGGAATTGGAGACAAATCATGTTAAATAACACGGATTATAAGATTTATATGAAAATATACAAAAGGATAGAATAAAAAGTAGGTAATTTTAGAAATGAACACGTGTTTGGCATAAAAGGAAAAAGGTTCAAGTTTTATTGTTAATCAGAGAAATAGTAGATGCTGTAGTGCTTAGAAATGTTCAGGCAAAAGTAATGGTAGGCAGTTTAAGCAAAGCATTTGATTTGATTCACCTCTCAGTATTATGGGAAATGTTTGATGTGTACAATAGAAGTAAGAGGCTTAGAAATGTGTGCATGTCAGTACATAAGTATAACATAGTGAATATTATGATAGATGGTCGAGAGAAGATATAAAGGTAGAAAAGGGTATTAGACAAGGTTGCTCTTTGAGCGGTACATTATTTCTATTAGTAATGAATGCACTATATATGTATATGAATAAGGAAATGAATGTGATGAGCTGTATTTCAAATGAAGGGGTAAAAATGCCCATTTTGTTAAATTATGCAGATGATATTACAACAAAGAATGAAGCAAGTATGGATACAGTGATAAAAACAAATGCAAGAAATTGTTTAGGGTATTGGTTTTATATTAAATAAAGACAAAAGTCAAGGTTTACGTTTTGAGGGAAAGATTAGTAGAATTAATTTCAATAAGAATAAAATTAAGACTGTTGCGATAAACTTTGGGAAACAAGACAGTATTAATTTTATTTGGAGAGAAAAAATAGAGGAAATAAAATGTGTGTGTTTTGGAAGCCTTATAGGCTTTCCTTTAAAAAAAGTTTATTTAATAAATTCTGTATTGTTAGCAAAGATTACTTATTTAGCAGGTGTTTGTATTTATTAACATTTGTTTACAAGGAAAGTCTACCTGGGCCACAAATAACCCATTTTTAGTGGAGGCCCAGGGAGAAATACTCCATATACAAAAAACTTTTCAGTAGAGCAAAGTAAAAAAAATTGTAGTTATATACATCGGTTTACAAACAAAAATAGCACAAAATATAATAAAGATTACCTACTTAGGATAATTAAAGAAAAATGTTATTCATATAGTATCTATGCCAGTTAAGGCATAAAAAATTTATGATAGTGTTAAGTAGGAAAATATAAGTAGCTTACAGTTTAGAAAAGAAACAAAGGAGGGGTAAGTAGTAGAATGCACATCTAAGAAGGGATGTGGAAAAGAGAAAGATAAAATTAAAGTGGACAGGATGCATAGAGTTAAGGGCAGGGGAGAGGAGGAGAGAGGAAAGACTAAGAAGGAAAAATAAGGTGATAAAGGAATACAGAGTTTATGGTTGAAAAGAAAGAGGGTAGAGGGATGTTGAAATGGCTAGAAATTAGTCTGGAGTTGAGCAGGAGCATATCCAAGATGTAGATAGGTATTCCTTGAGTGCATGTTTGAAGGATGTGTGAATTTGGTTAGGTCTTAAGCATAAGGGGTGTTCCAGATGTTAGCTATAGAGAAAGAGTACAGATTTTGACCAACTGATTTCATTGGATAATGATGATGTAGAAGCTATTTGTTTTCTGACCCAAGTGATCTTGGAATATAGGAGTAGAAGGTAGTATTTAAGGCTGGACAGACCACGGGGCTATGAATGATTTTATGTGCTGTGATGAGCTGAATGAAGGTAAGGTAAAGTGGAAGTACAAGCCAATTGAGTTTCTGGAGGGCTATTTAGTGATGTAAGGAGTATTTTGCATTAGTGGCAAACTTTGCAATTTTGTTGTAGCAGGATTCTAGCTTTGATTTTAAGCAGGTCTGTAGACTGTTGAAAAGTAGGGCTGCATATAATAGAGAGGTTAGAAAGAAGGTAGTAGATAGAGTGCATTTTGTGTGAGTGTATAAGAAGTTTTTGTGATGACAGAGAGTTCCAAGTTTCTGGTGAGATTTTTTTTTTTCAATATTGTTATGTATGTGCAGATCAGACCTGAAGTAATGCTGCCTATAAGTTTTGTGTGAGAGATGTGTTCTATTGTGATATTCTGAGACAAAATAGTAAATTGTTTTTTTATGTAGAGTGTGTTTTGGGGGTGACCAGCATAATTTTAGTTCTAGTGGGATTCAGAAGTAGATGAGTATTAGAAAGCCAGGTCTCAATGAAAGTAAATGCAGTTTGGGTAATTTGTTGAAGATGTGGAATGGAATCAGAAGTGGGTAAGAATCAAAAGCAAAATGAATTCCTTTGGGAAAAGAGTGAAATATAGAAAATGTAAATTGAAAAATATAGGTGTAAGAGAAAATAAGAAAGGATAAGAATAATAAAAATATTCTCCGCAAATTGAGAATCTTGGCTATAAATGTGAATAGTACAAAAAATGTAAAAAGAAGACTGGAGTATTAGAATAGTATAGATTGCTAGATATGGATATAATATTAATAGACGCAAGCTTCTTAATGGAATGAGATAGAGCACAAGTAAATGAACAATGGGAAGGTAAAGTTACATGGAATTGGGCCAAAGCTGTAAGAAGGTAAATAAAAAAGTTTACCGTTTACATTACCCTACACATTGCGAAGATGAATGTGTTATTTGTCGTAAGACTCAAGGTTGCCTTGACTTTAATCAATTTGTTAGTAGCGTATCCGTGGAATTGTCAACGAATCGGATAGACTGTTTTTTGTCTGACATTGGTGCTAATAGTGACATTTGTGGAGGCTTTTTTAATGATAATAGTTGGGTTGATAATATTTTTGACAAACACGACAAACGCAAGGAGGTTGGAATGACTTTTTCTATGGACACGCTGCAAGATTCAAGTATGAGCATGAATGTTCCAAAAAACGTAATTAGCAATCGAGATTATGCTGCCAATTCATTTGATGAGTATTTCCTAGACTTGGAAAGTTTTAATCCAAATAATATGTTTACTGAGCAAGACTGTTTTTTGTTTAACGTTGACAATAGCAACACTAGGGATGCTTCTGCTTGTAATTTTGTATGCACAGATGTGTGTTTATTTCATAGTGACCATGCTACTGTTACGGATGAAGTTATTAATTTGTCACAATTGAGTATTTATTCTGTTCCAGATTATAATTTTGACAACAGCGTACAGGAAGTTTTTAGTATAGATGGTCTTTTTTCTGATACATTGCAGCAACATGATTCAACGGCAGAAGTATTGAAAGTGTTGGGGCAGACTAATCCAAGTAATGAAATTAACACTTTTTCTAATTGTTACACCTGATATGAGTGAGGGAGAGTTCATAATGAATGATAGCACAACTACAATAGGTGAAGTAGGAGTTTTAAATAACCCTACTATTTTACACAATACAGCAAAGGACTTTAAGATATTTAATTATTCTAGCATTAATTTGAGCAACGCGCATGCTGAATTTATGTCCAAAGGTTTCAATTTTGTTCCTTGTAGGAAGGCCAATATTGTTGATACCCTCATTGATTTTAGAATGTTTGTACGTAAACTCAATTTGGCCCTGCATTTTGGGAATGATAGAACAGAGGAGGGTGTTTATCAAGAAGCAATTTTACACAAACCTAGTTTAATCCTCCCTACAGTAAAATTACTGAAATTTTTCAGAATTTATGCGAACAAGATATCAGACGTCATATGAATAGCAGAGAGCAATTTTATCTGAATAATATGAATAAAGAGGATTATGACACACTAGAATATTTAAGAAATATACAAGATATACGCATTATGAAACCCGATAAGGGAAGTGGTGTTGTCATTGTTGACAAAGTTGATTATGTCAGTGAGATGTTAGCCATGCTCATGGAGGATAATTACATAGAAGTAAGTAGGAATGAAATTAATATAGCCTACAAAAAGTTGACTTGACCCTAGAAGATATGCTCTTTCAAGGGGAAATAAATGAGAATGATTTCAGATTTTTGTCTAATAGTGTACCAGTGGTTAGTGGAATTTTTGGTATTCCCAAAATTCACAAAGGCCTAAACAATGTTCGGTTTAGGCCTATAGTGGACGGGAAGAGAAGTAAAACTTCGTTTATCAGTCAGTTTTTAAACACCAAACTGAAACTAGGATTACAGAGCTTTCCTCAAATCACCAGGGACTCGTGGCGCTTATTAGACAAAATTAAAAAACTTGAATTTCAAAATCATGTTTGTTTTGTGACTATTGATGTTATTAATTTGTTCACATGTATACCACACGAATTAGGGTTAATGTGGCTGGAAGAGCAACTTTTTGCAACAGGTATTTATGAACAACAAAATATTAATTCATACGTTAAATTAATGGAAATGGTTTTAAACAACAATTTTTTTATTTTTTGAAGAACATTTATTTCGACAGTCCACAGGTATAGCCATGGGGGAGCTGTGGTGAAGTTTGTGAGTCTTTGTTGGATTAAAGCACCTTTCGGGTGAGCTTCTGCCTCTGTGATTTTTTTCTTTACGTTTAATTTTTGGTTCCTTGGTTTGTGATCGTGGTTGGTAGACATGGAGGAAGACAGCTCCCCAGTCAACATCCAGGTGCTTTTACAACAGATTCAGGAGCAACTTCGGGAACACACTGTGTTAATTCATAAATTGAGTGATTCCAAACAGAGTAGTGCACCAGCTTCTTCTAATGAATACAGTTTGGGACTTCCTTTAACTCAAGTCACCCCTACGGTTCACTCGTCAGGGACTGGTGTTTTGGTTGAAGGATATACTCCAGGTCAGAGACATATTAGTGACCCACGGTCCAATAAGACTGGTGAAATCAATGTATCCAAATTTCGTGGAAGTTGGGCCACCAATTCATACACTTTTCAACAAGACAGTGGCCCTGCACCAGTCAATTATGGTTCTGTTCTCAACAAATCTATGGCTACACTTTTAAAAGACTTTGAGAGAATACTCTTTAAACTGAAAAGAACACAGCTGGAAACTAGTTTTTTGAATAGGAACATTGAACTGAGACTTGTACCGAAAGGTTTACGTGTGTGGCGATACCCGAACGGGTGTGAAAACAATAAAGAAATGATTAAGGAATTGCACCATTTGTTTGATTCCACTGGGGTGCATATCATGGAATTAATGGTCAAGTATAACAATATTAAAACTGAGAATTTGATTACTGAGTTGGACATGCTTAACTCTAAAATCACACAAGATTTGGTCTTTGACCAATATTATACTAACTACGTGAATATCATTAAAGACGTAGATCAGTGTTGTGATGTGATATACAATAACAAATGTGACAAACTTCAAAGAGACTCTAATACATATAAATCTGGGTTTGTTTACCCATATGACAATAAGGAAAGAGTTAAATCTACACAAAAAATTAATGCAGCCAATCAGAGTGTAAGTTCTATGGGTGTAACGACACCAGAAGCAACGAGGAGCCCAAATAGCCCGTTTTCCTGCGAGAGCGACCCTTAGAAGAGGGTCCAAGACGCTCAGAGAGGTTGAAGCGTCTAGAGCCAGCCCGAGACGAACACGAGGAGAATCGAAGGGGAGCAAGAGTAAAAGTATCCTTTCAAACATTGGAACAGGACCGGAATTGGGCAAAAGCTGTAAGAAGGTAAATAAAAAAGTTTACTGTTTACATTACCCTACACATTGCGAAGACGAATGTGTTATTTGTCGTAAGACTCAAGGTTGCCTTGACTTTAATCAATTTGTTAGTAGCGTATCCGTGGAATTGTCAACGAATCGGATAGACTGTTTTTTGTCTGACATTGGTGCTAATAGTGACATTTGTGGAGGCTTTTCTAATGATAATAGTTGGGTTGATAATATTTTTGACAAACACGACAAACGCAAGGAGGTTGGAATGACTTTTTCTATGGACACGCTGCAAGATTCAATTATGAGTATGAATGTTCCACAAAACGTAATTAGCAATCGAGATTATGCTGCCAATTCATTTGATGAGTATTTCCTAGACTTGGAAAGTTTTAATCCAAATAATATGTTTACTGAGCAAGACTGTTTTTTGTTTAACGCTGACAATAGCAACACTAGGGATGCTTCTGCTTGTAATTTTGTATGCACAGATGTGTGTTTATTTCATAGTGACCATGCTACTGTTACTGATGAAGTTATTAATTTGTCACAATTGAGTATTTATTCTGTTCCAGATTATAATTTTGACAACAGCGTACAGGAAGTTTTTAGTATAGATGGTCTTTTTTCTGATACATTGCAGCAACATGATTCAACGGCAGAAGTATTGAAAGTGTTGGGGCAGACTAATCCAAGTAATGAAATTAACACTTTTTCTAATTCTGTTACACCTGATATGAGTGAGGGAGAGTTCATAATGAATGATAGCACAACTACAATTATGAAGTAGGAGTTTTAAATAACCCTACTATTTTCCACAATACAGCAAAGGACTTAGATATTTAATTATTCTAGCATTAATTTGAGCAATGCGCATGCTGAATTTATGTCCAAAGGTTTCAATTTTGTTCCTTGTAGGAAGGCCAATATTGTTGATACCCTCATTGATTTTAGAATGTTTGTACGTAAACTCAATTTGGCCCTGCATTTTGGGAATGACAGAACAGAGGAGGGTGTTTATCAAGAAGCAATTTTACACAAACCTAGTTTGTTTAATCCTCCCTACAGTAAAATTACTGAAATTTTTCAGAATTTATGCGAACAAGATATCAGACGTCATATGAATAGCAGAGAGCAATTTTATCTGAATAATATGAATAAAGACGATTATGACACTCTAGAATATTTAAGAAATATACAAGATATACGCATTATGAAACCCGATAAGGGAAGTGGTGTTGTCATTGTTGACAAAGTTGATTATGTCAGTGAGATGTTAGCCATGCTCATGGAGGATAATTACATAGAAGTAAGTAGGAATGAAATTAATATAGCCTACAAAAAGGTTGACTTGACCCTAGAAGATATGCTCTTTCAAGGGGAAATAAATGAGAATGATTTCAGATTTTTGTCTAATAGTGTACCAGTGGTTAGTGGAATTTTTGGTATTCCCAAAATTCACAAAGGCCTAAACAATGTTCAGTTTAGGCCTATAGTGGACGGGAAGAGAAGTAAAACTTCGTTTATCAGTCAGTTTTTAGACACCAAACTGAAACTAGGATTACAGAGCTTTCCTCAAATCACCAGGGACTCGTGGCACTTATTAAACAAAATTAAAAAACTTGAATTTCAAAATAATGTTTGTTTTGTGACTATTGATGTTATTAATTTGTTCACATGTATACCACACGAATTAGGGTTAATGTGGCTGGAAGAGCAACTTTTTGCAACAGGTATTTATGAACAACAGAATATTAATTCATACGTTAAATTAATGGAAATGGTTTTAAACAACAATTTTTTATTTTTTGAAGAACATTTATTTCGACAGTCCACAGGTGTAGCCATGGGGGAGCTGTGGTGAAGTTTGTGAGTCTTTGTTGGATTAAAGCTCCTTTCGGGTGAGCTTCTGCCTCTGTGATTTTTTCTTTAAGTTTAATTTTTGGTTCCTTGGTTTGTGATCGGGGAAGGTAAAGTTACATGGAATACAGAGAAGAAAAATGTTCAGTATAGCAATTGTAAGTAAAGAAATTATAGAAATTTTGGATTATGCAGTAGTAATATTGGGAAGAATGTTAATATTGAATATAAGATGGAAGAATCAAGTATGTAAAATTGTGGCACTGTATGTGAATGATGTCCTTCAAGGATGCATCTGCAGTCCTTACATATGGGCTGTCCTGCCTCAGGCAGCCCTTCGGTCAGCCGGATTCCAAAGTCTGGGTCCGGCGTCGGCTGATGTCGCCCTTTCCCCGACGTCAGAGCCCCTGGGGTATAAAAGCGTCAGCCGACGCCATCTTCCCCAGTCTTTCTTGCCGCGTGGTGCCCGAAGCAGAAGCAGTTCGCAAGTGCCGGTCGGCCAGCTCCTGTAACTTCAGCTACCAAAGACTTCAAAAGCTAAGTACCCCGTTGGGGACTCGTTGGGGACTCTTTCTTGCCTCAGCCGATGTCAGATCAAACGCTTAAAGTTAATAATTGCTTAACTTGTGGGAAACAAATACCTCATAAGGATTTCCATTCTTACTGCCTCCCCTGCCTAGGCCCAGACCACGACGTCTCGGCCTGTACAGCCTGTGCTTCCTTCAATCGACGCACTCTTAGGCGTCGGGCGGAGTTTGCAGAGGAATTTTTTGGGGCTAGTTACTGTTACAATATGCCGTCGGAGACTCCAACTTCTCATTTAACCAAAAAACGGAAGGACAAGGACCGACACACGCGGACCGTGGTTTCGGCTGAAACCACGCCTAGGCCTACCGCGAGTGTCTCGGTCTCGGCTGAAACCGAGTCCTTGGTACTTCCGACCGTCGAAACCACACAACCGACAACCTCGGCCCCGGAGGCCTCTTCTGAGTCGGTTATAGAATTTCCCTCAGAAACCGGTGTTCTGGAAACATCCGACACCATTTCTCTAGACAAAACTACACTAGCACGTGGAGCAGCCAGGCCTCCTGCATCCATGTCCATAAAGGCATTCACAAGGGCTAAAGCTGCTAAACAGCCAAAATCTCTGCCTCCCAAGGCTATTCCTGTTTCCCAGGGCCCTAAAGGGGTTGCAACTGCCACTACTAAAAATCCACTCCCCTCTGAGAGGGAGTCCAGGGCTTTAGAGAGATGGGGTAAAAAAGTGTATACTTCCTCCACTCTTTCTATGAGGGCATTAAATTGTCAATTCCATATGATACAGTACCAAGAGTATTTGTTAGATGAATTGCATAAAAAACTGTCTTCACCTGAACCCCTAGATCGCAAGTCACTTCAGGATCTGGTACATAACTCCCAACAGGTTATCAACCATTTCTTGCAGTGTGGTTATGATGCATTGGAAGCTTCATGTAGGTCAGCAATGACAGGTGCAGTCATACGTAGGCATGCTTGGCTGAAGGAACAAACTCTGCCAGATCATGTTAAAGCAAAGCTTCTGGATGCGCCACTGGAAAAGCAAAAGTTATTTGGCTCCACTGCTCAGGAGGTCTTAAAGAAATTTGAGGAAAAGGCTAAATCTGTACAAACAGTCAAAGATTTTCTCCAGGTCCAACCACCAAGATTTAGCAGAAATTGGCCTTCTAAGAATTGGTCCTTTCCAGACACAGAGAGATTTCAAAGACGCAAGAACAGGCATGCCAGAGGTAGAGGGCAAGCTAGAGGCTCCTACAGAGGATGTCAATGGCAGCCTCCTAACCAGAGAGGTAGTGCAGGACCTACAACTGCTGCACAAGGACAGACTCAATGACTTTACCTTGACCCCGCCAACCAGGGCTCAATTGGAAGCACCTTTGGGAGGAAAGGTATCTTTATTCTCAAAAAATTGGCACAGTGTTACAAGGGACAAATGAACACTGCAAATAATAGACAAAGGATACAGGTTCCATTTTCATACATTACCAAAAAGAAAAGGCATGCCAAACCTGCCACCGAATCAAAGGGCAGAGGCTTTAAAACAAATTTCCAACCTATTGCAAATGAAAGCTATAGAAAAGGTTCCTCTCACAGAACAAGGACAAGGATTTTATTCCAGACTATTCCTTGTCCCAAGAAAATAATAACAATGGAGGCCTATTCTCGACTTGTCCGCACTGAATACTTATCTCATTGTGCCAAAATTCAAAATGCTGACCCTACAGCAACTCCTTCCCATGCTGGGAAAGGGGTCTTGGCTGGTAACTCTAGACCTCAAGGAGGCATACCTGCATGTCCCTATCAGGCAAAGTTGCAGAAGACACCTCAGATTTCTTGCAGGTTCAGAGCATTATCAATTCTCAGCATTGCCCTTTGGCTTATCTACTGCACCCAGAGTATTCACGAAATGCCTGGCATCAGTAATTGCACACTGCAGACCAGGGGATTCAAATATACCCATATCTGGACGACTGCCTTATACAAGCGGACAGCCAACAAACTTTGGTAAAACACTTGAATTACGCCATCCGCCTACTTCAGGCCTTGGGATACACAGTCAACATTCACAAATCAAGACTTGTTCCATCCCAAAGAATAACTTTTCTGGGTGCGAAACTAGATACAACCACCCAAATGGCTTTTCTCACAAAAGAAAAACAAAGACAACTACCGGATTATTTCGAAAATCTGACAAAACAAACTCGGCTGACTGCAAGGAAAATCCTGCAGGCCCTGGGTTACATGGCATCTTGCATTCTTTTGATTCCTCAAGCAAGGCTACGTATGAGGAAACTACAATGGTACCTAAGGAGTTTATGGTCTCAGCACAATCACAGCCTAGAAGCTTTGATACCACTCATTCCATGCCTTCAAAAGGAATTTCTGTGGTGGGCTCAAGCAAGCCAGTCAAACAGGGGTCTGCCCTTCAGCAAACCAATAACCAGCCAAACCATTACAACGGACGCTTCAGACCATGGATGGGGAGCACACATGGAGGGCAGATGCATTCAAGGACTATGGTCACAGAAAGAATTGCGCATGCACATAAACCAAAAGGAAATGCTGGCAGTGATACATGCAATCGAGGCCTTCAAACACTTTCTGCATCAAGGCCACCTGCTAATAAGGACAGACAATACCACAGTTATGTGGTACATAAACAAGCAAGGAGGTACCCATTCCTACCCTCTTTGCAGGCTGGCAATGAATCTTTGGGAACTTTCCTTAAAACTCAATATAGAGCTGCAATCCCAGTTTGTGCCAGGAAAAGACAATATACTGGCGGACAGCCTAAGCAGAAATATCATGGATCCACACGAATGGATGCTGCACCCAGACATCTTCCTTCAGATAACACAATCATGGGGGAGGCCGGACATAGATCTTTTTGCCTTCCACCACAACCATCAGCTGAAGAAATTCTGCTCAAGGACATACCACCCACAAGCATGGAAAGTGGACGCCCTCTCTTTCAGCTGGAAGACTCTAACAGTGTATGCATTTCCTCCTCTTCCATTAATGACCAAGGTCTTACTGAAGATCAGGACAGAGCAGCCAAAAGTGATTCTGATAGCTCCGGACTGGCCAAGACAGCACTGGTACCCACTGTTAAGGAGCATTTCACGCACGAAACCGTGGCCTCTACCACAATGGCCACTTCTTCTGACACAGCACAATTACAAAACTCTGCACTCCAGCCTGAAAACCTTGCAGCTGGCAGCCTGGAAAATACCTTGACTCCTCACCAGGATAAGCTATCCAAGAGAGTGAAGGATATCATCATGGAAGCTCGCCGGCCTTCCACAAGAAAGGCATATTCAGCAAAATGGAAAAGATTTCGCACTTGGAGCACCACAAAGGGCCTAGATGCGAAAGTGATGAACATGGCACATATACTGGAATACTTGGCAGAAATGCTCCACAATGGCCTTTCTTACTCTTCCATAAAAATTCATGCTTCAGCAATTTCAGCAGAATACAATACTGATCCACCTGTCTTCTCTCATCCTCTCCTAAGGCAGTTTCTAAGAGGAATTAAAAACATCAATCCTCCAAGGAAACCACCAGTGCCTACATGGGACCTTAACTTCATGTTGGAAAAATTAACTCTACCTCCCTTTGAACCAGCAGCATCTTCAGAACTACAGTTCCTGTCTTGGAAGACTGCCTTCCTTCTGGCCATAACCTTAGTAAGAAGAGTGTCTGAGTTGCAGGCCCTCATGGCAGTACAACCATTTCTAATTTTTCATCAGGACAGAGTCTCATTGAGAACCAACCCTTCATTCATGCCAAAGGTGGTATCCAGGGTCTCTTTGAACCAAGCTATTCACCTGCCTACCTTCTTTCCAAATCCACAAAACAAAGGGGAGAAACTTTTGCATACCCTGGACATTCACAGACAGTTGCGCTACTACTTGGACAGAACTAAGACTTGCATAAAAACTGACCAGTTGTTTGTAGCATTTGCTGCTGGTGTACAAGGAAAAGCAATTTCCAAACAGACACTTTCAAAATGGATAGGGAATTGCATTTGATTCTGTTACTCTTTTCATGGCAAAACTTTAGACCTCATTCCACCAGAGCCACAGCCACCTCCACAGCCTTCTTAAGAGGGGTGGCTACCAAGGACATTTTAGAAGCTGCTACATGGAGCACCGTGCATACATTTTCCAAGCATTAGAACTTACCCTTATATTCCAGATTCAGAGCAGGCTTTGCTGCGGCAGTCCTGCAGGGCATTTTAGCTACACCATCCTTTTCTTAGATCCTATCACCCCCAGCTTGGCTATGGTATTCTACCCATATGTAAGGACTGCAGATGCATCCTTGAAGGACATAGTACAGTTTTGTACCTACCATAAATGTAGATGTCCGATAGGTATGCATCTGCAGTCAGGTTTACCCTCCCTCCTTCCCCTCTGTGGTATTTCTTGGGTACTTATCCCTCTTATAGCTAGCTGGGGTTATCTATTATGGTGTATTTGTTTTATATTACTGTGCATGTTTGGAATTTTTTGCATCTCTCCAAATTTAGCCTTCCTTAGAGGGCACCTGGCATCTGGGGCAAGAAAAACTGAGGAAGATGGCGTCGGGTGATGCTTTTATACCCCAGGCGCTCTGACGTCGGGGAAAGGGCGACATCAGCCGACACCGGACCCAGACTTTGGAATCCGGCCGACTGAAGGGCTGCCTGAGGCAGGACAACCCATATGTAAAGACTGCAGATGCATACCTATCGGACATCCACATTTATGGTAGGTACAAAACTGTACTTTCTACAGAAGCAAAGGGAGATTATCTTTAGAAAAATTCTCGATTGTTACTGTTAATATGCAAGTCATATTAATGGGAAATTTTAACTGTGATTTAAGGCATAGGAGGAAAGATGGGGGCAGATATAAAGGTAATTTCAGAAATATTTAAAAGTGGAAAGATGTATTTATGAAGCAGCAAACATTAGACATACATAAGGAGTAATTTGAGAACTGAAATTTAATATTTCATAGTATCGGAGAGTTTAAATGTATTACATAAAGGAATAAAAATAGGTTTTTCAGATCATGTACCAATATGGATAATTGAAGAAAATAAAGGATATATAGAAATAGGTAGAGGTATCAAAAAATGAAACAGAATTAAATGATTATGTAAGAAAAATAATTTGATTATGGTTAGATCATATAGATATGATAAGGTTTTACAAAGATTGGACAAGTTATTAGGTTTAAAAACAGACATCCAAAAATCCACCACCTCAAAACAAAACACATGCAACACATACTTCAATACATCGGTGTGTCAACCAATCACAGCCCTTAAGGCCAAACACAATGCCTGATACACTAGTAATAGGTGACTATAGTCAGACACACTGATGTCCCGCTGAACAGGCTGAACAAGGAGAGGGCGACTGAGCTGTCTATCGGGAGCTAGGATCCGCCACATAACACACGCACTCAAGTCACTCCAAAGCAAGTACAAATATGACTCCGTCATTGTCCATGCTGGTGTGAATGACCTGAGATGTACCTCCCTGGACTACATGAAAAGAGACATAGAGGAGCTCTCCGATTATGTAGCCCAGGCTAGTATGACCCTGACCCTGAGCAGCATCTTGCCTTCACCAAGAATGATACCACAATACAAAGACAAGATGATCAGCTTTAATAATTGGCTCAAGTACTGGTGTCATTCTAAGGGGATCCAGTGTCTGTCTGCCTGGGATGACATGTTGGACAAACCACGCTGCTTCGCAAGGGATGGCTTACACCTGTCACCACTGGGCTTCCGGATATTGGCTAAGGCTCTTGCCACCCCCATAGTGCCTTTTTTAGGCAAGGCTCAAATAGAAAACAAAAATGGAAAAAAACTAAGGGTAATGCTGCTCAACGCCAGAAGTCTTAAATCTCAAGATGCAGGCACTTGATGCACTCCTCAGCATGGAGAACATCGATGTCTGTGCAGTAACTGAAACTTGGTTCAAGGCTCCTGAGAGCACCCCAGCACTACCAGGCTATACCTCATATCATGCTTTTCGGCCCCAAAACCTGGGCCGAACCACAAAAGGAGGGGGGGAGTGTCCATATTCATCAAGGACACCCACACCTCCAGGTTAGTAGCAACACATGAAGCATCAGAGACTATACAGGTGCAACTAACCATAGGCAAAACTGCTATACAACTGGTAGCATGTTACAGACCACCCTCCCAATCTCAAGAACCCCACTCAGCCTACCTGAAAACATTGGAGGATATGAATGTATCACAAAATACTATCATACTGGGAGACTTCAACTGCCCAAACATAGATTGCGTACATTATTCTAGCCCTAATACCCTAGCCCAAAGGTTCCTGGAATTCATAAATTCAAATGCACTGAACAACTAGTCACCTCTCCCACTAGGGGAGATAATATACTAGACCTGATCATCACAAACATGGGGACAAAATGCTCCACACCGGAAGTATACCCCTCACTAGTGAGATCTGACCACAAACTAATCACCCTGGATATACATATCCCACCTCCACCCCCAGCACAAAAGACCACAGTGAAAAACTTCTCAAAAGCAGACTTCACTCTTCTTAAGACTGAGATGGTATCCTTTAAGCCTACTGTGCCAGTGGATACCACATCCCACAATGCCGAATCCTTCACAAATGCTTTCTATGGACATCTCCAAGAATGCATGGATCATGCAATCCCAAATAAATCCAAGTCCCTCTCCACCAAAGGCAAGCGTCCTGTCTGGTGGACCTCAGCCATTAACAAATTGTATAACAAAAGAAGGAAGCTACTGCACTTCAGAGCAAAATTCCATGAAGGGAAGACATCTCTGATCAACATTAGCAGAAAAATACGTTCTCTCATAAAAACATCCAAGGCCAACTTTGAGAGAAAAATCGCTAAGGACACTAAAGATAAGCACAAAGCCTTCTTCAGCTATGTTAGAAACCTGGGCAGAAACCCTCAGATATGCTCAGAGTTGGTTCGCAACAGCAAAAAATACACTGAACCCACAGATATTGCCAACATTCTGGCTGACAAGTTCAGTGCAAATTTCTCCCCTCCCTCACCTCCAAAATTAGAAATACTTATCCCAGCTGAATGTAATCTCCCTGTCATCTCAGATGTCCAAGTGAGAACCGCCCTAAACAAAGCTAAAAACACAACATCAGTGGGACCTGATGGTATCCCGGGTTGCGTGTTATGTGAACTCCAAGAGGAGCTAAACCCACACATAAAAATGCTATTTAACCTTAGCCTTACTTCGGGATATGTACCTGAACACTGGCGTACAGCAACAGTGGTCCCACTCCACAAAGGGGGTGCCTCTACAGACCCTGGAAACTACTGCCCCATAAGCTTAACCAGCCTGGTCTGCAAAGCTATGGAAAGAATCATTATGGAACTCATAAATAGAGACATAGGGGACCTACAGACACTTGACCCCACCCAGTTCGGCTTTGTAAAGGGCAGATCCTGCCTTTTGAACCTGGTTGACTTTTTCTAAACATTCACTAGAGCCATTGATGAGGGCAAAGCAGTCCATACAGCCTACCTGGACTTGGCTAAGGCCTTCGACACAATACCCCACTCAGGCATCATAGATAAGCTCAACAGCTTAAACATAAACCCTTATGTCACTAGATGGGTTGCAAACTGGCTAAAGGACAGAACCCATAAAGTTAAAATCGCTGGAGCAATGTCAAACTCAAAGCCAGTCACAAGTGGTGTCCCACAGGGATCTGTCCTGGGACCCCTCTTGTTCGGCATTTATTTCTCAGATGTTAAAGCAAACATGGGAGGGCTGTGGCTGACAAAGTTCGCAGATGACTGCAAACTAGGCGCCATAGTTGATACACCAGTGGACACATACATCCTACAAAAAGGCCTCACAGAAACGGACAACTGGTGCCGGAGTCACGGCCTTAAACTAAATGCCAAAAAATGTATAGTCATCCCCTTTGGGAAAAACAAAGTACCCACAAATTATCACATAGACAGCAACCCACTGAGTACGGAAAAAGTAATCAGAGACCTAGGGACCCAAGTCGACAGCGACCTCTCATTTGACACCCATGTTGCCAAAGTGGTCAGAAAAACATTCTACCTTGCACACCTCATCATGAAGGGATTCACATCCAGATCCAGGGATGTCATTGTACCCCTGTACTCCTCCCTCATCAGACCTATGATTGAGTACAGTGCCCCATTTGGTATGTACCTCACCCGGCATTTGCAACAGCTGGAGAGACCACAAAAGTACCTCACCAAGAGGATCAAGGGTCTCCAACATATGTCTTATTCAGCCAGACTAAAGAAACTTCAGCTCTATTCAGTAGCATAACGCCTGCTCAGAGGTGATCTCTGCCTGAGGTACAAGGCCATGTCCAATCAAGATCTGATGGACATGCTCCACCTCAAAAAATCCAAATCCATCAGGACCACGAGAGCTAAAGACTTAAAACCTTGGCACAAGTATGAATAGGACATGCTGGAGGGATAGATTCATAACCCAGAGGCTTCCCATGCTTTGGAACAAGATCCCAGTTCATATTAGGCAGAGCCCCTCACTGACTCTCTTCAAGAGAAATCTTGATGAGTGGATGGAAGATCGTAAGTTTACCCCAGGGGTCACATCTGTGTCACTGCTAGACAGGGGCACGGTAAACTAATTCTATTATATAAGGGGACCTTCATTGTGTCACTACTAGACAGAGGCACAGTATTCTAAATTTATTCTGTACATTTTTGTACCATTTCATGGGGTGGCAAAAGCCACATCACTATGGCTAGGCTTACAAATGCCCCAGGGCAGATAGCCTAGTACTATACTATGAAACAGGTTTTGGAATGCAAAAGATTAAAAGAATGCAAGATAGTTGCAGATATAAGGATATCAGTAATCAAGCCTTTAAATATATAAGTAATAAAGAAAGATTTCTAGAAAGAGAAAGTTTTATTTGAAATGAGTAAAAAAAGTCTAAAGGATGCTAGTCAAACAATCTTTACAGGGAAAAAAGGAGTAAGTAGCACCTTAACCCAAGTAAAATGGTAAAAGAAAATAAAAGAATGATAAGAAAGCTAAGAGATGAGAGAGGAAATAGTCAACACACAAAAATAAATAATGCAGGTAATAAAAACATATCACAAAATACATTTTTTTTAAAATAAACTATAGGGGACATAAATGGAACTTTAAAAAATAACTGAAGGAGATAATGAGATGATGGGGAAAGATTACAATGATAGAATTAAAAAAGTTTTAAAGACTGCAAATCTGGAAGCAGCTTACAGGTTTAGACTGAATTGAATGTTTGATGTATAGAGATATGCAAGAATTGCAAAAATACTTTTGGGGGTATTAAATGAATGGTTAGAGGAAGGGGTAGAAGATGAAATAATATACTTGGCACAATGAAGTTCATATGGAAAAAGGAGAGAGAACAGATGTAAAAAACTGGAGATCAGTAGTATTGAACAATGTTAACTATAAGATATATATGAAGGTAATGGAAAATAGAATAGAAAGTAAATACGTTATTGATTAAAGCATTTTTCTGGAGTAAAAGGAAAGGGAGTCAAGAACTTTTAATGATTATAAGAGAAATTGTAGAAGACGTGATAGAAAACCAGAATCTAAACTATTAATAGGGGATGTAAGTAAAATGTTTGACAAGAAACAACATGAAGTATTATTGGAGATTTTAAAATAATGTAATATAAGTAAAAAATCATTAACATTTTAGTTTCAGTATATAATAAAAACAAAGTAAGATTTGTGATTAATGGCTGATTGAGTGAGAAAATAGAAATGCAAAGTGGTACAAAACAGGGATGTTCTTCAAGTAGTGTTTTATTTACATTAATCATGAATGTGATTGTTAATGAAATAAACTTAACATTGAAAGAAGCTAAATACTGCACAGCAGAGGGAATTCAGATTCCAACAATGTTTTCTTTTGCAGATGATTTAATATTAATTGTAAAAAATGAAGAATGGATGAAAACAGCTATTAAGGCACCTGGTAAACAATTAAGGGTGTTGGGTTTAAATATTAATGAGGGAAATAGTAAAGAACTGGGATTTTCAGGTAAAGTAGAGGGCATTCAGTTTAATAAAGAAGAAACGGAAATTTGGGGAATAAAATTTGGTAATGAACAGACACTGGAAGAAAATGATGCATAAAATAAGACGTGTTTGTATGTTCTGGAGAACATTCAAACTTGTGTATAAAAAAAAGCATATTTACTTAACTCAGTGCTGTCAGGTAAGATAGCACATCTAGCAAGTGTATTTATGATAACTAGTTAAATTTGAGAAATTACTGTCTGTGTTTGCATTTGTATGGGGATCGAGATTAAATGCAATTAAAAGAGGAACTCTTTGTTATGAAAAAGGAAGGAGGATTTGGTTTAATAAATCCAGTTGTGCTCACAGCATCATTGAATTTGTATAAAGTGTTGCTATAGATAAAGGAAAAAGAGAAAAAAAAACTGATAGTATAAAAAATGTTGGGAAAAACGTAAACACTTAAAAAGAAATAAAGGAGTTGTAAGTGCAGAAATGAAAATATGTTATGAGAAGATATTGTTATGGAAGATTGGTTTAAGTAATATAAAAAAAAACAGGAAGGAATGGTTTGAAAATATAATAAGTTTTATTATATTTTTCCATGAAAGCATTTGGAAGAAAGAAAAATAAAATCAAGAATGAATAGATATAAAAGATATTTTTAATGTACAGATTTTCTGGGGGATTATCCATAAATAAGCTTCCAGTAAAGGCAAATATGCCATTATAAGAAGACAGAAGAAAGATTTTGTACAAATTGTGAGGAAGTAGAAACTGCTGAGCATGTTTTTTGAAATGTGAAAGAGAAAATCAGCTATGGAAAAATACGTGAAAAAGAATGTATAAAGCGATTGAAAAGTATAAAAAATATATAAATATGGACATGATAGAATACGAGTACTATGAAAATGGGAAACAGAAAGAAGGGGATAAATTAGACAAAAAGTTATTTTGTGTAGTATGGATGATTTGGAATGAAAGAATGAATTAAATAAAATGTAATGGAAAGTGGATATTGTCAGAAAAATATGATTTTGGTTGTGTAACAAAGAGTGGGGGAATCAAAAGAAGAAAACTATGTAAAACATAATAATTGTAAATAATCAGTGTAAATTGTGTATATAATGCATATTGTGAATTTTAATAAAGGACCCTACTCATTAGGGAAGTATTCATTCCAGTCCTAGCACAGTGATGGCTGGGAGAATGGTGCTAAAGGAATCCAAGATGATGGATTGCATAGAGGCAAATGCTGGTGCTCTGGTGGAATTGCTACATGATTCAAAGGATTATTTCAGCAAATCCCGTTGGCTTCATTGAAAGCAAATGATTTATGAAATGATGGATGTATAATTACAACATTCCAGTTTGGAGGGTTGCTGGATGATACTTTGGGTGAACTGTTAATGCGGAGCAGTTGGAGAGCAGAATGTTGTCTCTTGGGATGAATTTGTAGACAAATCCATTCAGAGGAATCTGAAGCCATTCTGGCGGAAGACAACCTAAAATGGAAATTGTATGCTGAGACTGCTGAGGACAATGCAGGGAAAGTGGTGAAAGAGAATGAAGGAAAGATAGTGCCAACAATCAAAGGAAATTTGTTGTAAGAATCCAGAATAAAGATGAAAAAGAAACAGACATGCATGACATTTGGGATCATTTGATGGTGGCATTAGATGTAAAGGCTTGTGAGGTAAGAGCTTTTATTCTTATTTTTATATATCGAGGCATTTTGTGACATTATATTTGAGACTGGTTTTGTCATGGAAAACATTTGGGAGAGTATGAAAAAAAAAGAACAGTAATCCCTTGAATTCATACATGGTTAAAGCATTTCACAGGGAAACAGGAAACAAAATACATGTTCAGTTTTGAAATGAAGAGAGACTTTGAAGAGGCATTTGAGTAAATATGTAAAGACGTTATGGACATTAGTAAAGTTTATGATGATAGAGGATTATGGACTGGTGGATGGGACTATCATATTGTACTGAAAATAGAAAAAGAGAAAATTATTCGTATTCCTAATACAAGTGTAGAAGGAAACAAGGGTGTTGTAAAATATTGGGGTCAATCCACAATATGCTTTTTTCTGTGGGAAGAATAATCATTTGATAAGTACTTTTGATGAAAGGAAATGCAATATCTATGGAGAAACAGGCCACAATGCAAAAAAAGTGCATTTAAATGTTATAAAATGTAGCAGAATTGGGCATTTATGGATGGATTGTAATGCAGAGAGAAATGATGAGGAAGAAGAAAATAAAAGTGAGAAAAATATATGTTGTTGTCTTTTGGCTTATCCCAGTTAGGCGTTGCCACAGTGGATCACCGGTCCGCTCATGATTGGCAGTGGAGTTTTATGGTTCTGAGTTGTCAGCCCGATGCCCAGCCTTTACAGAAGGCACACACACTCACACACCTACCTGTATGTCTTTGAAGTTCAAGTCAACCATGGGGAGGACATGCAGACTCCGCATAGAAGGCACTCCAGCCGAGAATCAAACCGAAAAACCTCTTGCTGTGAGGCGACAATGCTAACCGCTGCACGTCTGAGTAAAAGTGAAGAAAATATATAAAGAGAAGAAATGGTAGCTGTATAAGACAAAGATGAAGAATGGAACAAGGTAAAAATAAAGATAAGGTTAAAGAGACCAAAAAAAAAAAACAGAACATATTATAGAAAAAGGCTGTATAATAAGTGATGAAGATATAAATTGGAAAATAGTTAAAAAGGAAAAATAATTCTACAAGTAAAATAGGAGAAAAAAGTTCAAAGGGATAAGTGTAAAAGAGGAAAAGAAAGAAATGAATAACATAAATGAGATAAATGTTTGAATTTATCTAAAGATATACACAATTCTTAGTAAGCGACAACAGATAGTGATAATTTTAGAGTTCTTGTAGTAAATGTGAATAGCTTAAAATATAAGTAGAGGAGAAGGCATCCTAAATTGATGTAGTAAGCATGATGTTGACATAATATTGGAATATGTAAGATTTCTGACACAAGAGGAGAGATTACAAACAGAAGAGATTTGGGGAGGAGACACAATATCAAACTTAAGAACCATGTTCTGGCATAGTGGTGCTTATAGGAAGTCAGTGAAAATATTGAATGCAACACTGGTAATGATGGGAAGATTAACTGTTGTAGGTCTCAGATGATATAACTGGGTATATAGAATTATAGCAGTGTACAGGGCCGGCCTTAGCTGAAATGGCACCCCAGGCGAAGTAGTACTCCGGCACCCCCTTAAGCCCCGCCCATACCATACTCCCCCTATAAACCACACCCACATGTAGGTCACTCCCCAAGAAAGCCACTCCAGTCATTTCCTTCAATTATTTAAATGCATAGGAAGAAAAGATACCTTGTAATATAGTTAAACTGCAAGTGAAGGTGGAATTTTTTAATAAACCTGCTTTATCTGTTGCTCCTCCACACATTTTACTGTAAAAGTCATGCCCTCAGAAAATAGAAGCCCATGTGCCTTCTTTCAAAGGGATGCTTAACTTAATCTACACAGTTTAATACAGCTCAGTGAAAGTAGAATAGCAACCCCCCCACCCCCACCCCGTGTACAGTAGCTTAAACTAGAATAGCACAAACACAGATAAGCCATTTGATAAATGATACAGTCCCGCAATGAAAACAGACTTAGCATGACCAGTAAATTTCTCTGCCATTGAGATGGCATGAAACCCCATATTCATAGAAAATGCATCTGGCCAGTGGAGGATTAGGTTTACCTTTGGGCAGTTTTCTAATTAGACTCCTCGCACACATTTTAGGGCAATGCATACATGAATTTGTTCTTTTATTCACCTTCCTGATTGTATTGTTATATTCCTTGTATAATACAGCACCACTTGTTAGAATGTGTTTTAAATTTGTAGTTTTAAACATTTTAATAAGCAATGAAACAAAGTATAAACCAATGACAAAACTACCCATTTCAGAAAATTTCAACCATAAAAGGCAACCCAGACTTC
This sequence comes from Protopterus annectens, assembly GCF_019279795.1. NCBI lineage: Eukaryota > Metazoa > Chordata > Ceratodontiformes > Protopteridae > Protopterus > Protopterus annectens. The sequence goes on along the minus strand of NC_056751.1, from coordinate 792,506,153 downwards.
TGTCGTTACAATTCACCAATATCACTCGATACAAAATCTCTGCAAAAGTAAAATCATTGGAATAATTACACAGTAAAATAAATCTGTAACTAATGAAGAGGATGCTACTGGCAAACAACTTTACACTTCAATGTTTCATCTACAAATTCAGTGCCTGTTGCCCTTGAATTAATCATCTATATTACATTAAAAATTTGGTAGACTGGTAATATTGCAATAGAAATTACTGAAACCGACAAGTTCATAGTTCTCATACAAGCAATCTCATACAAAGGAGGAAACACTCAGGAGTGTAGAGCCCCTATTTCTCCTTATAATACACCAAATAATCTGCAATCATATGGGTACTTCGATATCAGCACTTCTGCAAAGTCAGTACTTCATCTATATGGTGCGGAAGTAAAATCCACAGCCTTCTGCACCAAAGGCAATTATGCTGCTAACACTGCTTTCAGATTCTACAGCAGTGTGCCATTTGATAAAACAGTTGCACATTGAAAACAGACTTAGCATGAGCAGCACTAAACTTTCTTCCTTTGAAAAAATGCATAAACACCAATAGCCACTTGTTAAACAGTACAGCCTCACAATGAAAACAGGCTTAGCATGAGCAGTAAACTACCCTGCCATTGAAACAGCATTAAAACCTACATTCAAATAACATGCATCTGGAAAGTGGAGAATTAAGTTTACCTTGGGGCTATTTTTCAAGCTACAGGCTCCTTGAACACATTTTTTGTGGCCATGAATACCCATATTTGTTCTTTGATTCACCTTCCTGATTGTAGTAAATTATATTCCTTGCACAATACAGCACCAGTTGTTAGTATGTTTTAAATTTGTAATTTTGAATATTTTTCCAGCAAGCAATGAAACAAAATGCATGACCCCAATAATGACAAAACTGCCCATTTCAGAACATTGTAACCATAAAAGGCCACTCGGACTTCTGTCATTACAATCCACCAGTGTCAATCATAAGCACAATCTCCGCAGAAGTAAAATTCATCTAAATGCTTCTACATTAAAGACATTTGTAAATAATGAAGAGGCTGTTACTGGCAAACAACTTTACATTTCAGTGCTTCATCTACAAATTCAGTTCCTGCTGCCCTTGGCAAAGTAATTGCCTACTTTACGTTAGAAAACTGGTAAGCTGGTAATATTGCAATAGGGGAATGACTGAGAAACTGACAACTAGGCATCTTATAGAAAAGAGGACACTCTGGAATGCAGACTCCTATCCCCCCTTAAAATGCACCAAATAATCGGCAAGTAAGGCATTGCATACCATGCCTCCGTACCTCTCAACCTCTTAGCACAAAAAGGCTGGACAAAGCCTAAAATATTGGGGGGGAGCAAAGGCCACAAAAAGAGGGACAAATTAAAATATTGCTTTTACAGACTTAGAAGCATTTGTCTTCGCATGCATTTTCTGAAGGAAATGAGGGCTGAAACTCAAATGTTATTTAGTTATTTCAATCCTCAGTGATTTGCCAGAGAACCATAACTTTTATGAGGAATAGGCCAAAAATATGAGGCAAAAATCTGGACAGTTGAGAGGTATGCATACCTCTCAACCTCTTAGTGCAAAAAATCTGGACAGAGCCTTAAATAATGTGGCTACATTGGCCAAAAAATAGAGATAGTTTTGCTTGCAGTGCTGTTTAGTGACTTCAGTCCTCCCTGATTTGCCAGAAAACCACAAATTATGAGAAACAGACGAGCTATAATGCTAAATCTGGATACTTAAGAGGGACCTCAGTTTTTGTCTGTTTTCCATAAAGTTATGTTTTTTTTGCCAAATTACTGGTAAACCGTTCAAGACTGAAGTTGCAGCACTACCTATCAGCTTTCTATCAATTTTTTAAGTTTGTAAGAGCAATATTTAAAAAGTTTTCCTATTTTAGGGCCATTTTCCCACTTTATGGCTTAGTCCAGATTTCTTGCTCTAAGAAGTTGAGAGGTATCTCTCTCTCTCACACACACACACACCCCTTCTCTTTCATACAGCAACTAACGACTAATTTAAATTCCACACACTCCAATTCAGCTCTCATACAAAACACACGCACTTTTCTCTCTCATACAGAAATGAGAGAAACTACTAGCTTAAATTATGCACGCACCTACCTTCTCTGTTCTGCAACAGCAGCACACACATACAGCGACTCTCTCACAAAGCAACACACACACTACTCTCTTGTTCAAAGTAATGAACAGCTAGTTTAAATTCCATACAGACACACACCTACTCTTACACAGTAACATACACACACTTCATATCTCATACAAACAGAACAGCAAATTTAAATTCCATACAAGTGTACATACCCACACACATTCTTTCTCATACAGAAATAAACAGTTTAAAATTACACGTAAACGCACACACATACACTTAACTTCTTTATAACCCAAATGACCACACGCAGAGACACAGACTTAACTCTTCTTTTGAACTGCTGGCTTAAATTCCGCGCGGAACTGCAGAATGCATTTGGATGACATTGGCGTTGTGATGCACACACGTTTCTCCTTAAAGGAGAAAATTCTTGCACCGCAAGCTAAACATTTTTTTTAGCCTTCTGGCAAACCTGCAGCTGTATGTGGGAGGGTGCTCAACGAAGGTACGCCCATTCACGCATGTCTCCACACAGAAGACGCTCTAGCTGAGAATCGAACAGGACAGCGTCTTACTGTGAGGCGACAATGCTACCGCAGCACCACCACCGCAGTATGTATATATAAAAATACCTATGTAAACACTTCCAGGCACAGATCCTAAATTTTCTAAACTTTGTTGCATATTTAGGAGATATACATATATCCTCCCATTTTCTCTTTATGAATTGCTTATCCAATCTATCTTCCCAATACTTTATAAGTTTCTCTGATTGATTCTTATAATTGTAATGCAATATTTGATACGCTTTACTAATTATTCCTTTTTAACAGCAGCTTCTGTTCCAGGTTCTAGTAAAAACTCTACCAGGGCTGGTCTTTCATTTATGAGCCCCCTATTTCTTTCTCTTTGCCTATACTCTGATATAAGTCCTTGATAAGAAAGGCACTCCCTAACCTGCAGTCCAAATAAATTTTTGGCCTCTTCCCATTCTATTACCTTTCCCTTTCTAGTTATTTGCTCCCAATGCCTTGGTTCCTTTACCAGTTTTCGCCAATAAATTCCAGCCCTCTCTTGCCTATTAACTGTATCCCTGACCCCTCCTCCGTTTTTTTTTTTTTGTTGTTGTTGTTAATTATTACATTGCCTATGTTTCTCAAAACTGCAGAAGAAGAGGGGGGAAAATAAAAAAAAACACCTGTTTACAATCCCCATTACACCAAAAAAGAGCATACAATGAAAATCATGCAACACAGATACAATACTATACACTTGAGTGCCCCACACATCGAACAAATTTTGAAGAAGTCCAATGTTTCCAGATTTTTTTGTGCTGTCAAATTTCACACATGTAAGTAATGCATTATATTCCCACATTGCTTCTGATTTTATTACTGTTCTTCTCCATAACCCAAATCCTGTCTTTGCTTCATTTCCAGCATACTCTCGATTCTTCTAGTCAACTCTCATACTCCCTGTGAAGATTTGGGTAGAGATGGGTGAAGGCTGCCAGCCTAGCCAAATAAGAATTTGATACATAATTCTGTCATTTGTAAATATAAATGTAAAGTACAGGCTTGTTTCTTAAATGAAAGAAAATACCGTGAAATGTTGCACTTAAAGCAATGTAGCAACATTGCCCTCTGCTGTAAAGAAAGCTTTTCTTATTTTTCTTTTGAAGTTAAAATTATTTCATGTCTGCCTTTGATCTAGATAGTGGTGCTGAAGAGGCTAGCTGAACGCATTCTTTCTATTGTTTTAACTTAGGGATAATTACTATAGCAATAACCCACACCTGGGTGTGGGTAATGCGGGATTTACCCACGGTTGGCGTGGTTTGGTCCCAAGGGCGAAGCGCGAGGGACCAAACAAAGACAGCTGTGGGTAAATCCTGCATTACCCACACCCAGAAGTGGTTATTGCTATTATATTATGACATTATTTAAGAAAAGAAATAATTACTTTTCTTAAATAATGGCATTGTATATCGCCTCTTTGCTGCCCTTCCGCAGCTGTCTGGTATCGGCAGTTCTGATGTACTCGCATGCCTACGCAGTACATCAGCGCTGTGGCCAAAAGCAACGGAGAAAGCAAGATCTCCGTTGCTTTTTGCTGTTTCGCTATGTTAAATGGGTTTAATATAGCCAGACAGCTTTAAAATAAGCAATGGAGATCTCCGCTAAGCTTATTTTAAAGCTGTCTCATGTTAAACCCATTTAACATAGCAGACAGGTTTAAAAAGCAACGGAGAAAGCAAGATCTTCACAGCTTTTTACCACTATGTCGCTATGTTAAAGGAGTTTAACATAGCGAGAGCTTTAAAAAGCAACGGAGATCTCCGTTTTTTAAACCTGTCTCGCCATGTTAAACTCTTTTAACATAGCGACAGTGTTTTAAAGACTTATACTAATGGAAAAAGTCCGGGCGACGGACCTTTTCCATTAGTATAAGTCGATACAACGCACACTGGCCAATCAGCGTGCACGTTTTGGAATATTAATGGGGGGTCATGGTATAATAGAGTGTACATGTGGAATGTCTTGTATTGTTGTAGCTTCCTGACCAGATGCAAGATAACAATAGAATGTAGTATCTATTAGCCTGGGAACTCCAGACTGTGTGTCAAAGAAATTATGATCGTGGGAGGAGTGCCAGCCTCGCCCTCCCCTCCCCACCCTCACAGCCCTCCTCTGGTTCCAGCCATCCAGAGGCATAAACTTTATATTAATTAAAAAGCCCATTAAATAAATACATAAAAATTGCCTTACAAAGGCCGGCCTGTATGAGCGCCTAGTTGCCTAATGCCTAAAGGCCCGGCCATGGCTAGTCTTAATACCATATATTAAAGAAAACAAATTAAAAGAAAATTTATTAAACAAAATCTGGATTATATAGTAATAAATATGAATATAATATTGATGGGAGATTTTAATTGTGATTTGAAGGAGGAGGAAAATGATAAGAAAGCGAGAGCAATAAGAAAAATTTTGGTTATAAGAATATGATGAATTTAAAATTTGGAATATTGCTTGGGGACATACCAGTCAGGAGTGTATATAAGACAAAAGTACATTATTTCATTCATGTCACAAGCTTTCATTATTATAGAACCCTTATAACTTGTGTTTTTCAGATCATTCAACCATATAGATAGAGATTAATGAAAATAAGGAGTATATCAGACTGTAAGTGGAGCTACTAAAAAATGGGTAGAGAATTATCAGATGGAAAAGAAGAATAATTATACTATGGAAGAATCCTTTCTATAATTATGTTATAAAAACTGATCTGACTGGTGTCTGTCTTTCAGGAAAAAAAAAATATAAGACACATATTTTTATAATGGCAGTTGTTTGTTTGTTTATTTTACATTCGTTTCCCAGGGGGAATCCAGTTGAACAAAGCCCATTTTCAACAGAGCCTATAGGAGGAAGAAAGGCTCCACTAGATACAAAACAACACAGCTAGGGCAGTACAATACATTACATTACTAGCTCATTTGAAATAATGCAATATGATAAATACAGTATATTAAAAATTGAGGAGATAAGCACTCAAACTAAGATCCAAAACAATTCTGTTCCAGAAATAGTGCAATACATTGCATTCAGCACATTAGCTGTGGTGGTGAGGTCTAAGGCATTGTGCTACTCCCAGTAAGGCGTTGTCCTGTTCGATTCTCAGCTAAAGCGTCTTCTGTGTGGAACATGCAGTGAATGGAGTCTTCTGCATCTGTAGGTGAGTCATCACGTCCTGCCAATCATTAGGGATGGGGAGTTCCATGCATTCCCTAATGGGAAAAGCCGAAAGATACAACAACAACAACTTTACTAGCTCATTTGAAATAATGCAATATGATTAATACAGTATTATATTAGGAAGAGTTTTATTATTGGATAGAAAGGAGATCTTATTCAGGTATATAGGGCATTTAGAGACAACTACCTCTGGGAATATTTGGGTTATCAAAAAGTATTAGAGAATCATCAGACAACCTTTGTAGAAGATTCTGTGGGAATGAGAAGTGTACTAACTGGTTCTCTGACAGAGTAGCCGATGCATGGAATAGGCTGCCAAATTACATTAAAGCAATTACTAGTTTAGATATTTTTAAGAACAGCCTAAACACTTATTATGGGAATAAGTGTTTTGGTATATCGTTAAGCTACTAGGGCATTAATTTCCATGCTTGAAATATTTGTATGTATTGCTGTGATATAAAAATTTACAGTGCAAATAGGTGGGTAGTGCATACAGATATTAGTACAGGTATATGAACTTGGTATAGTGCCACTATAGACAGTACAAATAGGTGGGTGTTACAAACAGTTATTAGTACAAGAATATTGGTTTAATATAGTGCCAGTTTAGACTTTGGGAGTTTGAGTTTATTTCTGGGTGTAAGCTGTACAGCAACCTGTGAAATCAAGATATCGTAGTAGAAGTCAGTGGTTACTGTGTGTAGGGTGAGGTTGAAAAGAAGGATGTAAGAGGAGTAGGATAGTAGGGATATTGAATTAGGATAGCAGGGAATGAGTGTAGACCGTATAGTATTTGTTGAGCTAGAGGGTTATCTTGGGTCTGTGCAGTTACATGTCCAAGAGCTAGCCAAGTGTGACCGAAGATGGTTTTTAAAGTTTAACTTACTAAGATCCTGATATCAAGAGGAAGGGTATTTCATATTTTAGCAATAGCACTTGAGTAGAGGGATGGAGCTATTCTTGCTTTTTATTACTTCGATGAGCTCTTTGTTGGTAGATCTTAATACATGGCTATTTCTATGATGATTAAAGTCGATTTACAACGTGCACACTGGCCAATCAGCGTGCACGTTTTGGAATATTAATGGGGGGTCATGGTATAATAGAGTGTACATGTGAAATGTCTTGTATTGTTGTAGCTTTCCTGACCAGCTGCAAGATAACAATAGAATGTAGTATCTATTAGCCTGGGAATTCCAGGCTAAGTGTCAATGAAATTATGTAATGGGAACTGAGAATGATGTAATCTGGGAGGCCCAGCACAAATGTTTAAGTGATTTTAAATTCTATTTCTCAGAAGAGACTGTAAGTATTATGATCTTGGACATTCAACTCAGCACTCTGCCTTTGCTCTATGTGTAAGTTATTATTAGAACTGTTTTCTCTTAAAAATAACTAGGAATTAGAAATTTTAGACTAAATGTTTTTCTGTATTCATCAGACCTTTCCTACTGTATTGTTTTAAGTATTTCTTTGTGATCTCTGAACTCTTGAATAGCGCTGTGTGTAGTAGTATTGTCTTGTGTTTTTAGTATTTATTATTAAATATTTTAAACCCTTTTCAACTGTGGGTGTTTTGTGTAGAGATAATTTAAGCTCTAGAGTATGTTGCATGCTTATAAGTGATCCTGTACTAAGTCCTTCCAATAAGCCTTGATTGCTTAGTTACACTATTATTGGATAATAATATTGTACAGTAATAACTGGACACCCTTTTAAGTGCCTTTAGGTAGCTGATAAGTATTAGCTGGTGGTGGCAGTAATTACTACCGTGTAGTCTGGGTATAGGGGCACAGCTGGAGAATCTGTGTCAGCCTTTCCCAGGAGTGTCTGTGAAGTTGTTTAAATTCTTATCTCAATGTGTGTGTGTGTCTCAGCTACTTGGGCAGGGACACGAAGCACTGGTTGGACAGAGAGGGTACTGGAGGTTTTAGTTTGCCAGCTAGGCTGAGATCTGGACCCTGTAGCTGTGCCAGTAGGGAGTCTTATTGGGGACCTGGAGGGCAAGGGAACAACCAGCCCCAGACTGACTGTGATCTCTGTGTGCACTTAAGGGAAATTGTACTTTACTGTGCGTATTTGTTATCCTTTCCTCATATATGAGATGCCCTCTCTGGTGTTAGTGGTGAGGATTGAGGCTTCTTGATTGCTGGGCCAGGGCACGGGCTTCACACTCCCTTTCTTCTTGCTAACATTTTCCATTGAAATACTGGAAAAAGTTTCAAAGGTGCAGTCTCTCTGTGGTCTTTATTACCAGAAGAGCGAGAAGAAGAATCTCCTTCTGTTTCACAACTCAGGCTTTGTTGGACAAACTTTTGTATTCCCTCCTTAAGCATGCACTGCATCAAAAAATGATTTTGTCCCTCCAGGGAAGAATACTTTGAAGACAGCTGAATATAACAGTTTGAATCTCAAACCTGCATCTCAGCATTCTCTGAATAAAGGGAAGAATTTACTTCTCTTTTGCCTGGTGTGCAATGAGTAATCATTCTTCACAAACAATGAGTAATCATTTTCCACAAACACTCTGCTGTCACCTACTTTTAGTATTTTGTCCTTCTGCCACAGTTTTGACAAAATCAGTTTTTTCTGCTGGTAGGATTGCATCCTTACTAGCAAAGGTCTCGGTTGCTGTCTTATAGCTAGATTTGGACCACATGATGTGCCCATTCAACTAATAAGTCCTGTTCTGAAATTCTAGTCCAGTTGCTTATTTGTGCTTTCATAAATTTAATGCAGTTTGTACCTTCCAGCTTCTCTGGTATAGCTGAAAATCTCATTTTTTTTCTGCATGCTTTGTCCTCTAATTCTGTTATTTTTGAAACATCTCTTCCTGAGCAATCTCATATTCAGCCAGCCTTTACTTCATTTCAACCTCTGATTTTTTCAGCTTTATCATCTCTTCAGAATATCTGTTTAAAGCTTCTTCCATTTGTTAAAGCCTTTTTGTTTGTATTAATATACTCTTGTTTATTTTAACCAGGTCTGTATGCAATTGTCTTAATCATCCTATAGGTTATTGGAAGTCATGTTTGAAGGTTGCATTATTTTTTGATGAACAACTGCAGAACTCTTCCCTAGTCAGTGTTACTGCCTCACTTTTTGTAGATGATTTTTTTCCCTAGGTCTTATGTATTTTTTTTATTCCTGGCATCCAGGTAGTATACTTACTAGCCAGTTACTGAAATTCACCCATAAATGCCAGTCTACTGGCCTTCTCTACTGAGTTTCTGTTTTCACACTGAGAGAGCTAAAACAAGCTGTTACTCAGTGTGCAGCCATCTTGGAACTCCTTGTCAAATTTAATGTTATCAATGATAACTTCTAGACGTTTGGTCTGGGAGACTGGTGTGATGGGGGTATTGTTAGCGGACATTGTTTTAAAGGGGGGGCTAGGGTCTGTGGCTTTTGGGGAATGAAATAACAGTTGTGTTTATTTAGGGTTGGGTATTAGCTGTGAGTTGGCAAATCAAGATTCTACAGCAGTGAAGGATTCTTGGGTAATTTTTTGTAGTAGCAAGAGAGGGAGCAGAGCAGGTTAGGGTGGAGTTGTCAGCATATTGGACCAGGCTGGCCTGTAGGGTTGATTTGTGGAGGACATTGGTAAACAAGGTGAAGAAGAGAGGACCAAGGATGGATCCCTGTGGGATGTCTAAGGTTACAGGGAGAAGAGAGGCTAATGTATTTTGCAATATTACGGAATGTTGGCGGTTGGATAGTAAGTCCTTAAACCATGATATGGTAGAGTTGCTTAGTATTAGTTTGGATAGAACAGTTAGGAGTTTGGCATTTGAGACTGTATCAAAAGCTTTAGAGAGATCTAGAAAGATAGTGGATGCTAGGATACCATTGTTCCGTTGCTGATTTACAGTGTTGGTGGAGCTATTAAGAGCTGTGGTGGTGCTATGATTGAGGCAAAAGCCATGTGTGTTAGCCAAGAAACTGTTAGCTAGGCGACAGGTTAGTACTTGGGAGTGAAATTTCTCTAGAATTTTTGAGAGGGGGGTAAGATGGCAATCGGTCGGTAGTTAGGTCAGTTGAGTTACCGCCCTTGTGAATTGGTATTATGTGCGATATTTTCCAAACAGTTGGGATGTATTGTTCTGAGATTGACCTATTAATTAATATGGAGATGGGATATGAGTTGGCTTTGGCTGAAATTATGAGGTATTCTGCTGGTAGTTTATCGGCTGCCAGGGTTGTGGGTTTTAGTTTTGTCAAGTATTCATAAATTGTGCTGCTTGGAGCAGGTTGTAGGGAGAAGCAGCTTTTGTCTGTTATTGGGTCACTAGGTTTTGGGTATGTTGCTGGGGAAATTGAAATTAGTAAGCTTTAGAATGGAATTGGTGAAGTATTGGTTAAACTGAGTTGACAGTATTACTGGTATTTGTATCGATATTTGGGGGTGGTGTACTGATTTTACCTGGCTGCAGTATTGATGGCTGCCCAGAATTTTTGCGGGTTGGTTTTGTGTTTTGTTTGGATTTCGGAGTAATGATCTCTTTTGTCTGTCTTCACTTGTTTTTTGGCTATATTTCTTAGTTAAAGGTATTTCTGCCTATTTGTGTTTGTTTTATTTTGACACCACATGCCCCATACCTGCCAGGTATCTCATGCCTTATCTCTTTGTTTTAGGAGTAGTCATGTATCTTTGGTGAGCCAGGAGGTGTAATTGGACTTTGTTTTCACTGTTCTGATTGGAGCAAGGTCATTTAGAATGCCTCGAAAAGTAGTATTAAAGTAGTCAACTGCATTGTCTTGGGAGAGATTTGAGAGTGGTACCCAATTACAGTGTTGTAGTGTGGATATGAAGTCTTGGGGGGGGTTGAACTTTTTTGTGTAATGTATTTGCTGGATGGAGGTTGATTTAATTCTTTTAACTTGGTGCTTTAGTACAAAGGTGGGGAGGTGGTTGCTAAGGGTGTCAGGGAGGGGGAGCTAGAGTAGTGTGATAGGGATGGACGATTGTGATTCAGATGTTAGAAAAGTAGAACATGACTTTATAGAAGTATATATAATGCTTTTAAAGATTTGGAAAAGAAATGAGAGAATATTTTGTGACAGAGCAGAGAATCTGTGAAAAAAATCAAGAGAAAATTAAATTATTATTTAAGCAAATATATTACAAGGTAAACGAGAATAGACATCAGCATACTTAAAGAAAATACTAGCATAATGAAAGAAAAGAAAGATGATAGAGGAGAGGTGAGAAGGTCTCGGGAACAAATTGTGAATGTTGTTGTTTGTCTTTCGGCTTTTCCTGGTTAGGGGTTGCCACAGCGGAACTCCAGTCTGCTAATGATTGGCAGTAGATTTTCACGAACGCCGAGGTGCCAGCTCGCCGTCCAACTGTCAGCGAAGGCACGCCCATTTACACATGTCTTTCAAACGCCCACCCAACCACGTGGAGGACATGCTGAATATTGTAATAAATTATGTAAAGAAAATGTTTCAAGATAACAAGAAGGTACACAAAAAAATCAGATACTGAAAAGAAAGGATTAGAAAATAGTTTCCTTATATGAATTAGTCATTTGCAGGCCCAAATGGAATAGGATATCAATTCTGTAAGAATTTTACAGATTGGTAGGAAAAATCCTTCTTAAAAATACTGAAGGAGTGGTTAAATTATGGTTTTATGTATGCAGATTTATACAGTGGTATGTTTAAATTTGTATAGAAAAAGGAAGACAAAAATGAAGTAAAAAACTGGAGACCAGTAGTACTGAATAATGCAGATTACAAGATTTTTATGAATATAATTTCGAAAATGGAAAGTAAAATGAAACCTCATTACCATAATCAACAGAGCATGCTGGAGGACAGGTTCATAACCCAGAGACTGCCCATGCTATGGAATAGACTTCCCATACATGTCAAGCAGAGCACCTCACTGGCCCTCTTCAAGATAAATCTTGATGAGTGGATGGGAAATACAAAATTCACCCCAGTGATCACTCCAGTGGCTTTACTCGACAGAGGCACTGAGAACTAAAGTCGGGTGGCACAATGCCAGGGTAATCCTATGGACTAGGCTTGTAAAGGCTCCAGGGCCATTAACCTAGTACACACCTATGAACCTGTATGTAGTTTAAAGTGAAAAGGATGCCAGGAATTGTTGTTGTAGCAGGAGAATTTGTGGATGGTGTTATACACAGGAAAGAGGAAACCGTGCTTATGATAGGAGACTTAAACATAGTACAACATGGATTTTTATGGTTAATTATGAGAGAATATAATGTTTGTGAGAATATTTAAGAATGTTTGTTGTTCAGCATATGACAGAAATAAAGCAAGAATATTAGTGACTGGATAATTAAGAAATAGATATAAAGAATAGCATACGTCAAGGATGTTCCATGAGTAGTATACTGTTTGTATTATAAATGTATTGGGTAGAGATGTAAATGTACATATGAAAGATGCTACTTATATTAATGAAGGGATGCAAATTCCAGTTATGTTGATTTATACAGATATTATGCTAATTATGAAAAACAAAGTCTGAATGAAAAACATGATATGTTACTATATGAATGATTAAACAGAACAGGCATGAATTTAAATATAGACAAGAGTAAATAATGGTGATATAGTAAAGGTAGGACTATCTTTTTTGATGAAAGAAATCTCTGTGTTAGGTATATAATTTGGTGTAAGTTAAGAACAATAGAAAAGGATAATAGATGACATAAAGGAGCTTTGTTTTTGGAAAATGTACACGTTATCTTGTAATAAAAATGTTCATTTAATTCATTCAGTTATACTAGGAAAGACAGCACATTTAACAAGTGTCCATATGTTGCCAGTAATTAATGAAAAAGAAATACTACCAGCATGTTTTTGTTCTATATGGGGCTCCAGACTGAATCCAGTGAAGAGAGGAGTCTTGTATATCGATAAGGAAGACAGAGGTTTAATATTAATAAACCCAGTTGTATACTTTGCTTCATTGAACTTGTATAGATTTTTGCTTTTAATAAATGATAACAATGAGAAGTTAACAGTAAATCTATTTAAATGTAAACATGACGGGTATTGGGATATGTTAAAAAAATTCAAAAGAGGAAAAGGATGTATAAATGATGGAATAAGATACTATCAAGAAAAATACTTTTATAGAAAATAAAAATTGATGAAGTTGAAAATGAGAGGAGAGTGTAGAATAAAAATATGACACAATATTATATTAATCCTCGGGCTGATTTAATGAATTAAAACTTTAATGCTATAAAAGTATGAAAAGCATGGTGTAATAAGCAACTGGAATGACAATGTTTTTTATTGAGATTAGCGATTAATAAATTGCTAGTAAAAAGAAATATGCCATATAAAAATAAGTGAGAGAGTTTGTATATATTGTGGCCAAGAGGAAGCTGTTGAACATGTTTTCTTAAAATGTATAAGGTTATAAAATTGTGGGAGAAACTATGTGAAGAAAAGTTTTTTGAAGGTACAAAAAAGGTTAATGATATAAATATGAATATGATTATGTATGGATATTATGGGCATAAAACTGAGGAATACGTTAGTAAAACAGATAAAAGATTATTTTATGTTATGGTGACCATTTCGAATGAAAGGATAAATGGAGTCATATTTAATGGTAAATGGAGATTAGCAGTAATTTTAGAGTAATCAGATGTTGCTTGTGGAAAATGAAATGGGGATATAATAAAGGACAATGATGACAGAAGAACAAATAAAATGAAGTAAGATAATTATGACTGTATAATGGTACAGGAAAGAAATAGAAAATTGCACATTGTATAAATTGTTAATATGTAACTGTACAAGTGATATTGTAAATGTTCTAAATAATATTGTGGATGATGATTTAAATAAAGGACATGTACTGTTCTCAGTAGGTGCCACGGGATCTTTTACTTCACGGTCCACCTGACCTATCACCAACTCAGGAAGATGGGACCTCGGTTTAATGTCTCACCCAGATCTTATATACAGGTGAACGGGTTGCAGGGGAGAGGCAACCACGGGATATAACTGAAAAACCTTTTCACTGCATTTTTGTGTGTTTTGAGAGTAGATTGGTTTCTGTCTTCTCCTTTCAGCATCATTATGAAGAATGCAAGGGTTTAGGTTAGATCTTTCCTTTATTCCAGACCATTGAAAGTTTGACTGCCTCGCCTATCAAGACTCAGGATGACATTTTATTTCTAAGTGTTTTGATGGAGTCAAACATTTTTCTTGGTGCCTCCTTTTGGTTCTGCTTGGATGTGAATCTGTTTAGTAACAGTTTGTTTTTATTAAAGATATTATTATTTGTGCTTTCATAAAATGGACAAGCAAGAGAACATAGGGTAAACATAGTTTATAAATGGTTTGTTTAGGCATTGAGCATGTCAAATGTTTGAACTGAGAACATTAAATAACTGCAAAAATCTGTTAATTTTTTTGCATTTTTTTGCCAATTGCTGGCTGATGTATCTACTAGTTTGATTATGTTGAGGAATTGTGAATAATAATTCACCCATATGAACTGCATGCATCCAGATTATACTCTCTTCGGAAACAATGAAAGAAACGTAAGACAAAAAAAAAATCAAAGGTGAAGGTAGCGTTGCTAAATACCAGGAATCTTAACAGTTAGATGTGATGTAGAAACTTACCATCCATTACTGATACAAAATTTAAAGGTCTAAAATGCATACCACAGATTCCAGAGTATCTCTCTTTGCATTGTTAAAGGTCCAGTGGGATTATTGGCAGTGTCTTGACAAAAGAACACCTTCAAGTCAGATACCAGTGAAACAACTCAGCACCAAAAATGACTTATAAAATCACACCTAGAAGCAATGGAATCAGCTCAGGACTAGAAACTGTTCTTTCATAAATTACCAGAGGTACTGAATGCAATATTATAGGAATCTGCCATCTATCATCTTTTCAGAATACAAGCAGTTTCTGACAACTCCAAGATGTAAAAATCAATGCAAATACAGTACTTATAATGATGTTATGTAGCTAAACAATGTCTGGGTAAATTATCTAATACTAAACAAATACATTCAAATATTGAGTGACTTTATAACTCAGAACAACTTGGAAAACATAGTGCAAAATGCTGCTTGGGATGACAGTATATTAAATACCAGGCTGAACATCCTAGAATTGTCTTGCTTTCTGACTGTGGTTTCACCCACTGTATGTAATGCAGATTTTGGTAACATCTTTAACATGAGAAGAATCACACTCAGTCATGCATAAGTCATCCTTTCCAGATTTTGCAGGAGAAACTATGCTGCAGTAAATGAGATTCTTCTGAAAATAGTCTGGGATACCATCTTCAGTGACTGAAATGAGATAGTGATAATAAGGTCTGTCATATTTATTCTTGTATTCAGGAATACATGTCAGTAAGGCATAAACCTACAGTTAAATTGAAATGACCCCCCTTTGGTGGAAGCACAAAGCTAATAATGTTTACAGCAGGAAAAAGACTTAACAACTTACCTTTCAAATATTCCCCTAATAATAAGAAAAAAAATCTTTACTAAATAAAGTACAGAAACTATTTCCTTTTTTCTTAGCAGATTTTGCAGTCATACGTATGAACTTGGCTTGGTCTCAAAGGTTGAAAGCATTACTAAGGTGTTATAACAGCAGTAAACTGAAAAGGAAAAATTGTAAATTAAAACATTTTCAGTAAGTAAAGAAGTAAACGCCAAGATTGTAGAATATGCCTGCAGAAAATTTCTATGCAACTCTAATAGTAAGCAAAGAAATACCTCAGAGTGCTGTAGACACTAGAGAAGTCATCTCTATTCTAAATACAGACATCATTGTCGTTACTACAGGTTAAAGCTCAAGTTCCATGGGACCAGGTAACATACCTGGTGATTTTTTTTTACATTGAATCGGGGAAAAAAATCTATGTATCTGTCTGTCATGTTAAATAAAATTTTAGCAAGTAGCTACGTTCCTGACCGGTGACAACACACATTGTACTAATAGCAGGTAGGGGTCACACCAGGCGCAAGCAATTTTAGACTTAGCCTGACCAGCCATCCATGTAAAATCATGGAGAGAGTCATAATTGAGCTTATCTAGAATAACACATTAGACTTGTGTATATATACATATCTTGCCACCCCTATAGTGCCTTTTTAGCCAGGTTCAATTGACAAATTCACCACTGTAACAGGTACAAGCAAGCAAACTCTGAGGGTTATGCTACTCAATGCTAGAAGTCTAAACCTCAAAAGGCAGTCCTTAAAATGGAGAAGATCGACGTCTGTGCATTGACAGAGACCTGGTTCAAGGCTCCAGAGAGCACCCCTGCATTACCAGGCTATAATTCATACCATACCTTTCGGCCACCTAACCCAGACCGAAACACTAAAGGGAGAGGCGTGTCCATATTCATTAAGAATATCCACACCTCCAGGTTAGTTGCTCAACATAATGCATCCGAAATTATCCAAGTGCAACTATCACTGGGCAAGACTGCAATCCAGGTTGTAGCTTGTTACGGATCCCCCACCATGCCCCCAGGATTCCCACTCCTCGTTTCTTAATATACTGGAAAATATTAAGGTACATCCCAATACCTTAATTATGGGTGATTTCAAGTACCCCAGCATCTGTTGGAAAAATACTCGTGTACCCACTCATTTGTTCAACGTTTTCTGGAATTCATAAATTCCAGTGCCTTGGACCAGCTTGTCCATATCCCCACCAGGGGCAGTAATATCCTGGACCTGGTCATTACCAAGATGGGTAACTGGTATTCCACGCCAGAGGTCATCTCCTTGCTGGTCAGATCCAACCACAAGCTAATCACCCTAATCACCCTAGACATCCGTATCCCACCCCCTCCCCATTAAGGAAACCATTGTCAAAAACTACACCAAAGTCAACTTCATGCTCCTTAAGACAGAAGTGGCAAACTTCACGACACCCATGCAGACGGAAAATAGAGGTATGACTGCTGAATCTTACACAAATGCACTGTATAAGCACATACACAAGTGCATGGATCATGCCATCCCCAACAGAACCAAGATGCTGTCCTCCAAACAAAGGAAGCCAATCTGGTGGTCCCCCTGCCATAAACAAACTCTACAACAGAAGGAAGAATCTGTTGCAAAAAAAGAGTAAACTCCCAAGATTAGAGGAACTCCCTGGTCAGCCTCGGTAAGAAGCTGAGATCCCTCATAAAATACTCCAAAGCCAGGTACGAAAATAAAATCACCACTGATTCCAAAGACAACCACAAAGCATTCTACAGCTATGCCAAAAATCTCAATGGCAACAATCAGATCTGCTCTGAGCTACAGCACAATGGCACTAAGTATGCAGAGCCAACCGATATTGCCAACATCCTGGCAGATAGGTTCAGTGATAACTTCACCCCCCCAAAGGGCCCATCTCAATACCAGAAGAATGAAAAGCCCTTGTAGTCACGGATGAACAAGTAAAGACTGCACTCTTCAAAGCCAAGAACACCGCATCCATGGGACCAGACAATATCCCAGGCTGTGTACTGCATGAACTGCAGAACGAACTGGCACCCCACCTAAGCACCATGCTCAGTCATAGCCTCACCTCAGACTGTGTGCCTACTGAATGGCACACAGCAATGGTTATCCCAGTCCACAAAGCGGGTGCCAACACAGAGCCTGGGAACTACCGCCCCATCAGCCTGACGAGCCTGGTCTGCAAGGCCATGGAACATATCATCTTGGAGCTTATAAACAAAGACTTGGGTAACCTCCAAACTCTGGCCGTACTCAGTTTGGATTGTAAAAGGTAGATCATGTCTCCTAAACCTGATTGACTTCTTTGAAGCAGTCACCAGAGCCATAGATGAGGGCAAGACAGTGCACACAGCCTATCTCGACCTTGCCAAGGCTTTCGATGCCATCCCCCACTCTGAAATTATAGATAAACTCACTAAACTGGGCATAAATCCCTATGTTACAAGATGGGTGGCCAACTGGCTCACAGACAGAACCCACACAGTAAAAGTAGCCGACTCCAAGTCTGACTTCCGACCAGTGATGAGTGGAGTACCACAGGGTTTGGTCCTGGGTCCTCTCCTGTTTGGCATCTACTTCTCTGAAGTGCGGGCCAACACAGAAGGTCTTTGGCTAACAAAGTCTGCAGACAACTGCAAGCTGGGAGCCATAATAGTATCATCCAATGATGTTGACAAAAAGGCCTCATTGAGACAGATGCTTGGTGTCAAAGTCATGGCCTCAAGCTCAATGCCAAGAAGTGCATTGTCATCCCCTTTGGGAAAAACTCTGTACCCATGAACTACCACATCGGCAGTAGCTCACTAAACACCGAAAGTGTGATAAGAGACCTTGGAACACAGGTGGAGGTAGTCTCGCCTTTGATAATCACATCGCCACAGTAATCAGGAAATCCTTCTACATGGCACACCTCATCACAAAAGGGTTCTCCTCCAGAAAAAAGGAGGTCATTGTGCACCACTACTCATCCTTCATCAGATACATTATAGAGTACAATGCCCCGTTTGGCATGTATCTCACAAGACACCTGCAACAATTGGAAAGGTCACAGAAATACTTCACTAAGAGAATTACCATCCTCAAACAAATGCCATATGCAGACCATCTCAAAAAACTCCAGCTCTTCTCCATCGCATGTCGTCTACTCAGAGGCGATCTCTGCCTAACATACAACGCTATGTCAAACCCAGAGCTATTGGACATGCTACACCTAAAGAAATCCAAAACTCTCCAAGCCACACTCTTCAGGGACCTAAACCTTGTCACCACAATAAACAGAACATTCTGGAGGGATAGATTCCTGTCACAGAGACTTCCCATACTCTGGAACAAACTACCCATTCATGCCAAACAAAGCTCCTCATTAGCCGTCTTTAAGAAAAGTCTTGACGAATGGATGGGAAATAGAAAATTCACCCCTGGGATCACTTCTGTGGCGCTGCCTGACAGGGGCTCAGGAAAATTAATTTCTTGGGTGGCGAAAGCCAGGGAACATTTTTGGCTTGGCTTATATAGGCCCCAGGGCCGATAGCCTAGTACCTACCTATGAACAGTCTACAACAGTTGATGAATGTCGTCATTGCACACTGAATACTTTAACCTTGCTAAGGCTTTTGACAGTGTTCTATAGAAGGGAATAAATGTCAAGGCATACATAATTCGGTGGTAAGAACAGGGGGTAATAAACAGCACACAGAAAGTCAGGGTGGGTTTACCTATCTCAATAGGGGTTACTGCTAGTGTCTTGCTGGTCTCCATATGTGGGTCACCTTGTTTTGGACTATTTTTGGATATAAAAGTAGGATATGTGATATGGCAACCCAAATATGTTAATGCTTGTAAACTGGGTGGTATAATATACAGTAAAAAACTAACATTCCCCAAAATGATCTACAGAAAGTACACATCTAATGCAGTGAGAATTCCCTGTCCTTTGATATCAGTAAATATTGCATCATTAGCTTTGCTGAAAGGGACATAAGTTATGTCTACAAAGTAAATAGCCAAATTGTCATTTTCTTTGCCACTTCAAATGCTCCTTGACATTTTGTTACAAATTTATTCTCAGTAGAGCAGGCTAATACTAACATTTTAAACTGTCCTTATTTTAAATTCATTGAGTCTGGCATCATTGTTCTACACCTTTTGTTCATAGGTAAGTGCTAGGCTATTGGCCCAAGGGTCTTAACAAGCCCAGCCAAAAAGGTTCCCTGGCTTTTGCCACCCAAGAAACTTATTTTCCTGTGCCCCTGTCAAGCAGAGTCAGTCATAGAAGTGATTCCTGGGGTGAATTTCCTATTTCGCATCCACTCCTCAAAATTTCTCTTGAAGAGTGCTAATGAGGAGCTTTGTTTGATTTATATGGGTAGCTTGTTCCAGAGCATGGGAAGTCTCTGGGACAGGAATCTATCCCTCCACCAAGTTCTGTTTATTGTGGTGACAAGGTTTAGGTCCCTAGAGCGTGTAGCTCGGATGGAGTGGGATTTCTTTAGGTAGAGCATGTCCAGCAGCTCTGGGTTTGACGTAGCTTTGTATGTTAGGCAGAGATCACTTCTGAGCAGGCGATATGCGACAGAGTAGAGCGAGAGTTTTATAGAAGTGGTCAGCGTAGGGCATCTGTTTGAGGCCGGTAATCCTCTTTGTGAGGTACTTCTGTGGCCTTTCCAGTTGTAGAGCTCTTGTGAGGTACATACCAAAAGGGGCGTTGTACTCTACAATAGGTCTAATGAGTGACGAGTAGAGGGGGACAATGACCTCTTTTTTTCCTGGATGAGAACCTTGTTGTGATGGTGTGCCATGTAGAAGGATTTCCTGACCACTGTGGCGATGTGATTATCAAAGGAGAGACTGCTGTCCACCTGGGTCCCAAGGTCTCTTATCACACTTTCGGTGTTAAGTAGACTGCCGCCTATGTAATTGTTCATGGGTACAGAGTTTTTACCAAAGGGGAAGATGATGCACTTTTTGGCATTGAGCTTGAGGCCATGGCTCTGACACCAGGCATCTGTCTCAGTGAGGCCCTTTTGTAGGATGTCCAGATCATTTTGGGATTCGATTATGGCTCCTAGTCTGCAGTCATTTATGAACTTCATTAGCCAGAGACCTTCTGTGATAGCCTGTACTTCAGAGAAGTAGATACCAAACAGGAGAGGACCCAAGACTGAACCTTGTGGTACTCCACTTGTCACTGGTTTGAAGTCAGATTTGGAGTCTGCAGCTTTCACAATGTGTGTTCTGTTGGTGAGCCAGTTGGCAACCCATCTCGTGACGTAGGGATTTATACCCAGCTCAGTGAGTTTATCTATAATTCCAGAATGGGGGATGGTGTCGAAGGCCTTGGCGAGGTCAAGATAGGCTGTGTGAACCACCTTATTCTTGTCTACTCTATGGCGTTGGTGACTGCTTCAAAGAAATCAGTCAGGTTTAGGAGACATGATCTGCCTTTTACAAACCCGAACTGGGTGGGGTCCAGAATTTGGAGGTTACCAATGTCTTTGTCTATAAGTTCCATGATGATATGTTCCATGGCCTTGCAGACCAGGCTCATCAGGCTAATAGGGCGATAGTTCCCAGGGTCTGTGGTGGCTCCCACTTTGTGGAGTGGGATAACTGTTGCTGTGCGGCATTTAGTGGGCACAAAGCCTGAAGTGAGGCTCTGATTGAACATGGTACTTAGGTGGGGAGCCAGTTCATTCTGAAGTTCATGTAAAACGCAGCCTGGGATGTTGTCCGGACCCATGGATGATGTGTTCTTGGCTTTAGAGTGTGCAGTTTTTACCTACATAGTTGTGACTACAAGGACTCTGCATTCATCTGGTATAGATATGGGCCCTTTAGGGGGTGAGAGGGGGGTAAAGTTACCACTGAACCTATCTGCCAGGATGTTGGCAATATCGGTTGGTTCTGTAAAGTTCGTGCCATTGTGCTGTAACTCAGAGCAGATCTGGGTGTTGCCACTGAGATTATTGACATAGCTATATAATGCTTTGTGGTTGCCTTTTGAATCAGTGGCTATTTTGTTTTCATAACTCGCTTTGAAGGATTTTGAGGGATCTCAGCTTCTTACTGAGGCTGACAAGTGAGCTCCTCCAATCGTGGGATTTTACTCTCTTTAGCAGCAGTTTTTTTCTTCTGTTGTAGAGTTTGTTTATGGCAGGGGACCACCAGATCGGCTTCCTTTTTTTGGAGGATAGCGTCTTGATTCTGTTTGGGATAGCCCGATCCATGCACTCGTGTAAGTGCTTATAGAGTGCATTTGTGTAGGATTCGGCAGTTGTAACTGTATTATCCGTCTGCATGGGTGTTGTGAAGTTTGCGACTTCTGTCTTAAGTAGCTTTGGAGAAATTTTTTACAGTGGTTTCCTTAATGGGAGGGTGGGGGCGGGATGTGGATATCTAGGGTGATTAGCTTATGGTTGGTTCTGACCAATGAGGACTTGACCTCTGGTGTGAAGCACCGGTCTCCCATGTTGGTAATGACCAGGTCCAGCATATTGTTGCCCTTGATGGGGGTGTGGATAGATTGATCCAGAGCACTGGAATTTATGAATTCCAGAAAACGGTGAGCAAATGAGTTGGTACATGAGTAGTTTTCCCAGTTAATGGTGGGGTAGTTGAAATTGCCAATTATTAGGGTGTTTGGTTGAACGGTAATATTTTCCAGTGTGTCAAGAAAAGAGGAGTGAGAATCTTAGGGCATGGTGGAGGATCTGTAGCATGCTACAATTTGGATTGCAGTTTTGCCCAGAGTTAGTTGCACTTGGATGATCTCTGATGCATTATGGTGAGCAACTAGGCTGGAGGTGTGGATATCTTTAATGAATATGGACACACCTCTGCCTTTAGTATTTTGTTCCGGGTTATGTGGCCGAAAAGTGTGGTACAAATTATAGCCTGGTAGTGCAGGGGTGCTCTCTGGAGCCTTGAACCAGGTATCAGTCACTGCACAGATGTCGATGTTCTACATTTTAAGGAGTGCCTCGAGTGAGTGCATTTTGAGGTTTAGACTTCTAGCATTGAGTAGCATTACTCTCAAATTTTGCTTGCCTGTGTACCTATTACGGTGGTGAATCTGTCATTTGAACCTTGCCTAAAAAAGGCACTATGGGGTGGCAAGAGCCTTAGCCAGTGTCCGGAATCCCAGGGGCGACAGGTGCAGGCCATCTCTGGCAAAACATCATGGTATGTTGACCATGTCATCCTATGCAGACAGCTACTGGATCCCCTTAGAATGACACCAGAAGCTTAGCCAATTGTTGAAGTCAATCATTTTGTCCTTATACTGTAGTATCATTCTGGGCGATGGCAGGATGCTACTCTGGGCTAGGGTCATACCTGCATGAGCTACAAGATCAGAGAGCTCTTCCATGTCTCTTCATGTACTCCAGGGAGGTAACTCTCAGGTTGTTTACACCAATATGGACAATGACAGAGTCATATTTGTACTTGTGAAGTGACCTAAGTGCATGCATTATGTGGCAGATCTTGGCACCTGACAGCTGACAGTAATGTTCTCCTTGTTTAACCTGGTGAGTGGGACATCAGTGTGCCTGACTATAGAGTCGCCTGTGACTAGTGTGTTGGGTACGTTGTTTTGCCTTATGGACTGTGGTTGAGTGGCATACTGCGTTTGTGGGCTATGTGTCATTTGGGTTGTGATGGGGGGGGTGGAGGTTGCATGCGTTTCTGCTTTGGAGGTCTCTGTTGCTTGGGCAAATTATTATTGAGAGCCTCCGTGAATGTTTTTTTTTTTGTTTTTATGTGTGGGTTTTGGTGGTGTAGGTTTAGTGGGACTGTATGAGTGGGGTGTGGTGCAAGTGTTTATCTTTTCCTCTTGACTGTCTAATCCAGTCTTGGTTGGAGAGAACTTTGCCTCCAGTTTGGCTATATAAGTGCATCTCTCACAGGTTGTAGTGTTGGGTGGTAGGAGGAGAGGGTTGTCTGTGTACATGAGGCAATTGCTAAACTGCACCAGGATGACCAGATTCATCAGGTAGACAGGAGAAAACACCAGGATCTGACCCTTGGACATGCCTGAATAGGTGCTAAGAAAAATTATTTTCCTCTAGACAAGTGAGGAAAGTCAGTACAAAAACTGTTTTCCTCTAGGCAAATGAGGAAAGTTGAGTGTTGTAGTAGTTTGTAGCTTATTTAGTGCTTACAACAAGTTCTGAACAAGTGCTGAGCTCGAAAAATCAGTTTGAGTGGTCAAACTAAAAGACTGGCTAGTTCTAAGGGAAGAAGTTAAGAGCAGACTTTATGGTGCCAGGAATAGTTTAACCCTAGCTAAGCAGCACTATGCGATGCGCAAACTCGTGCAAAGCCCCGCAAACATGGGTTTTTAAGTCAGAAAGTTGAAAGGGATAGAAATCAGTCCAAAACGGCCAATAAGGTACAATTTTAGAACTGGAAACCACTCCTCTTGCGGCAGATAGGCTGCGCAATGCCTACCACTCTCACTGATATGCAGAAAGACTTCCCCCTACCACAGCAAGGTCTGGACAACTCAGAAACACAAACTAAAGTCCGGAGACCAGCAAATCTCCAATCCGTACTATTCTAGTATAGAAAAAGGCGGGAAACGAGCAAAATCAATAGCGCTGTTTTGTTTTTTGGTTTTTTTTGTAAAAGTAACAGAAAAATGTAATATAACAGTAAATATGCACAGAAAAGGCTTTCGCACTTGAGTGTGACACCTACAACAGTAAATGCAGTTTAAATTAAATTGAAGTAGAAAGCAAAGTGCGCACACAAAATGATTTAACAGTAAAATGCAGCAGAAAATACAACAGAACCACAGTTAAAAATGACTTTTAAAGTGCGGTATCAAAAACAGTCAAAAGAAGCCAAAAAGATACTTAGAATCAGCAAAATGTATCTCTTCCTCGTTTCTGGTGCTGTAGTAGTCTGCAAGATGCCCAAAAGGATTCGCTGAGCTAAAACAAGCGCAGACCCGCGCAGACACTGGTTTTTAAGTCAGAAAGTTGAAAGGGATAGAAATCAGCCCAAAACTGTCAATAAAGTATAATTTCAGAGCTGGAAACCACTCCTCATGCAGCAGATAGGCTGCTCAATGCCTACCACTCTCACTAAGCAGAAAGACTTCCCCGTACTACAGCAAGGTCTGGACAACTCAGAAACACAAACTAAAGTGTTGACACCGGCAAATCTGGGATCTGGACTATTCTAGTATAGAAAAAGTCGGTAAACGAGCAAAATCGATAGTATTTTTTTGTTTTTTTTGTAAAATTAACAGAAAAATGCAATATAACAGTAAATATGCACAGAAAAGGCTATAGCACTTGAGTGTGACGCCTACAACAGTAATGCAGTTTAAATTAATTAAATTTAAGTAGAAATCAAAGTGTATACACAGTAAAACGATTTAACAGTAAAATGCAGCAGAAAACACAAACTGCTTTTAAAGTGTGGTTTAGCAAAAATAGTCAGGCCAAAAAGATACTTAGAATCAGCAAAAAGTCTCTTTCTCGTTTCTGGTGCTGTAGTAGTCTGCAAGATGCCCTAACAGGATCCGCTGAGCTAAAAGAAGCCATTTTTTTATAACAAGAAGCATCTTCATTAAATTATCACTTATGACATAGGCAGTCATACATTTATATAAATAAAAACAAACCACATTCACAATCTTGGTTGCAAGCATTTTATATTAGAGACCGTATTGACCTAATTTTAGTTGAAAACATTATACATCACTTATAATCTACCCACTCATTGTCAGTCTGTTACGTAGCTCATTCGAATCCTGCCTTATTTTAAACCTCATTCCTCTCCTGTATGTATTGTTCCCACAGTTCCCATTTTTCCTATGTAATTTGCTCCTGCCCTTTACTAAAGATCCCAAATCCATTTGTTTTATTTCTGTTACTATAGCCACTATGTCTTGTACAGTTGGTTTATACTTTGATTTCCATTTTCTAGTAATTTATTTTTTGGCAGCCACCATAATTAGATTCAACAAGGCCTAACTGGGCAATTCTGATTCTGTATCATAGCTCAGAAAAAATATTTCCTTAGTTACACCAATTTGCTCACCCAATATCTGTTATAGAGTAGTCTGCAGGGAATCTTTAAAGACTGACAACTCATTGCACACCCAGAAAATATGTTCCCAGTTACCTCTTTCTTCCCCAGCACACCTCCAGCATTTACTCTCTACTTGAGGAAGAATTCTCTGGAGTCTGTTTGGGGTATAAAAATATCTATGTGAACATTTCCGAGCAAAAGTCCTAAATCTTCTAGATTTTGTTGCATATTTAGGAGACCCACATAGATCCTCCCATTGTTTCTTTGTAAATTACTTATCCAGTTACTCTTCCCAATCCTTTCTAACCTTCTCTGACTGATTCTTATAAATATCATACAATATTTTATATGCTGTACTAATTATTCCTTTTTAACAGTAACTTCTGTTCTAGATTCTACTATAAAACTCTGCCAGTACTGGTCTTTTGTTTAGGACCCCGTTATTTCTTTCTCTTTGCCTGTACTTGGATATTAATCCTTGATAGGGAAGGCAATCCCTAACCTGCAGTCCAAATAAATTATTGGCCTCTTCCTATTCTATTACCTTTCCCTCTCTAGTTATTTGCTCCCAATACCTTGGTTCATTTGCCAATTTTCCTCAATAAATTCCAGTCCCCTTTTGCCTATTGTCTATATCTCCTGTTGCAGTCATCCGTATCAACAAAATTTCCTTTCTCCATTCCCGTGTTGGCTTGGTTCTTAGAATACTTTCTGCTACTTTGTGAATATAATATTCTGTATGATTATTGTTCTCCTTAAAGGTCTGCATCCAAAATCCCAGTCTCTCCTTGTTTCTTTAGCTTCCCCCATTTCATCATCATCCCTTTTCACTTTGAATTATGGGTTTCTCATTGTGCTATGTATAGGAGTCTTAACTGCATAGCTCTGAAATACCCCTTCAAATTGGGCAATCCCAATCCATCTTGTTCTTTTGGAAGAATCACCTTATCCCACTTAACTCTTGCCGTCTTCCCCCAGATAAAATCCTTCAGCTCTTTATTGCTATCCACAACTTCTCCTCTGGTTGATAAAAATATGCCTGACCTGCTGTGTATAAGACTAATGAGACTAAATATTTTAACTGCTTGTATCTTACTATCCATGTGCATATAATGGAGCTTCCAATTTCTCAGTTTTTGCATTATCTTTTGTTTATTATCTTCCCAGATATCTTTAGCTGCCACACTGGAATAATTTTAATCTAAATACTTCATTTTATCATATCTCCATCAGTGTAGATATTGCTGAACCAGTTCATGTGTGGGTACATAATTTACCGCTATCACCTTTGTTTTAACTTCATTAATTTTGTATTCCGAAAAGATCTGAAACTGTCTCAAAATGTTCCACAATACTTTAACGTCCTTTTCTAGTTTTATCAGATATAAAATAATATCATCTGCATTCCTCCCAAGTCTCTTTACATATGCCCATCACACCTTAGGGTTGCCTCCCATATAGTAACTCAAATGGGCTAACTCTTGTTGAAACTTAGAGCATCTCACTTAAAGCAAAGAAGAAGTAGGAAAGTAGCCATTTTCTGTTCTTTACATTTTGTTCTTTGGCCTTCTTTAAAAAAGACTTCAGAGTTTTATTAAAGTGCTCCCCAAGTGGGTTTTAAAAACCTGGCAGACAGATATGTGAAATTGTGTAAATTAATATTTTATACTA
Organism: Protopterus annectens; assembly: GCF_019279795.1. Lineage (NCBI taxonomy): Eukaryota > Metazoa > Chordata > Ceratodontiformes > Protopteridae > Protopterus > Protopterus annectens. The sequence continues at coordinate 792,479,052 of NC_056751.1, read as the reverse complement.
ATAAGAATAGGTTCAGTCTTATGGAATATTGAAAAAAATCTCCAAATTCTCCTTTGACTGAATGGAATTTAGAATATTGTACATCAGTCCACTCAGATTCCATTAACTCTTACATTCATTAACAGTCTGTAATAAGATGTTTCTTAAATATTTTCTTATTGTCATAACATATACAGACAATAGTAAAAAGTAAAGATTTGTTTTACTTGTGTGAAGAGCTATTATGTCTCATATCTGCTTCAGCTTAATAGTGTTAATGTGATAAATAAATTGCCACCTAACAGAGGTTCCATTCTCAGCATTGTTGCCTCACAGCAAGAGGCTCTCTGGTTTGATTCTCGGCTGGAGCACCTTCTGTGCAGAGTCTGCATGTCCTCCCCATGGTCGAGTGACATTTAAAGACATGCAGGTAGGTGCATGCATGAATGGGTGTGCCTTCTTTAAAGGTTGGGCGCTGGGCTGGCAACTCGGCACCATAAAAAACCCACTGCCAATCATAAGTGGACCAGTGATCCGCTGTGGCGACCCCTAACCAGGAAAAGCCGAAAGACATTGCTTTAGAGGTTCCATTATCAGATTGATAATCATCTTCTTCTTTCGGCTTTTCCCGGTTAGGGGTCGCCACAGCGGTTCATCTTTCCGCTCATGATTGGCAGTGGAGTTTTACGGTGTTGAGTTGCCAGCCCGGTGCCCAACCTTCCACAGAAGGCACATGCATGCACACACTCACACCTAAGGCCAATTTAGAGTGTCCAATCCACCTACTGCATGTCTTTGGGATGTGGGAGGAAACCGGAGCACCCGGAGGAAACCCATGCGACCACAGGGAAGACATGCAGACTCCGCACAGAAGGCACCCCATCCGAGAATCGAACCGGAGAACCTCTTGCTGTGAGGCGGCAACGCTAACCGCTGCACCACCGTGGCTGCCCTATTATCAGATTGATAATGCTTCACAGTATTTTCTGTACTTGGTTAAAAAAAAAGTGTGCCACTAATCCACCAGTTTGAGGGTGATACAATTCATTTTTTAAATGCTTTACTTTAAAACACTGGCAACACTTCTGCATTAACTTGGATATAAATGGTTTTCCCTGGTTGTGATTATTTCTTTAATGTATCCATATCCTGGAGAAAAGTAACACTGTCCCTTTGGCTACTGGATTTAGCATTGGATCTTGACAGGGTTACTGCTTCTGGAAAATTTGTATCAGTTTATAATTCCCAGAATTTATTGGTAACCATTAATAGACTTTATGGAGGGACATATAAAATCTGTGGCTAGATGGGACTTGTGTATCAGTTAAATCCTGAATCCAGGCTGTGATGCAGTCTTTTGAAATTTTGTGCATGTTGTACAGAAATTCTAAATGTATTTAACTGCACAATGCCAATAAAACCTAGCTAAAATTTAAATTTTTGTTTCATCTATCCCTAAATGTCTTCCCAAAATGTGACTAATTTCTGGCTTCATCACAAGTGTTTCAGATGGGTTTAGAACAGTTAATGCTGTATTTCTTGTCTGTGTTGTGAGTGGAGTCATTTTCAACTCAAAATACAGGTATGGCATGAGGCAACTCTGCTCATCGGTCTCCCCTTCTTCACTGGTTATATTTTCTGTGGCCCTGCTTTGTGTATCATCCTCTTATTGTGCTTTTTAAAAACTTTCATTGCTTGTCTGCAATTCTGTAAATGTGCCAAGTCAGGAATGTAAAGTGCGGGTATAGCTTCTTCACCTAAGAGTACAGTTTATAGGTATTCTTTTATTTCTTCATCTACAAAAGGCAGTTCATACCAACAGTGTTCTTATGCATTTGATTTTGGAAATTCTTTAGCTTTTGTCTTAGTAATTTCTGTTCCCCCAGGTACATGCTGCTGATTAGTCCATTTATAGTCACATCTGTATGCCCTCCCCCACTCTTATTAGGAGAACATTCAAAACTGAGAAGCTGTGACTGCCACTGCTGCTCCACAGTTTTTGCTGCTTTTGCCCACATGGTCTGTCAGTCTTTAGCCCCTTGTCTGTCAGGTGGCCTCTTTTTTCATCATCACGGGGGCAAGGGTTGAACAGGACAGGCTGTCATTCAGACAGAAACTGAGTGGTTCAAGTACTTTTCTTATTTTCCTCTGCTATAACTGTACACAGTCCTGGCAAGGTGACAGTCAGCGATGTGCAATGAGCTATCCGTTGATGATGATCTCTTACTTCCACTAGGGATGTTCTCTCCAAGCAGTCCTACTCCAACCCATGTGGCATGAACAGTCATTTCCTTTGTATCTAGGGAAGTCACACTTGCCAGTGTGCCTCTGGGTGTGCACAGACCCCCTCAAACTCCCTGAGAGGAGTGAAGAGGCCTCACACTTCATTCTTCCAGTGCCAGAAACACTAATTAAGCCCCGGTCAGCTAGGTCTCAGTCAGGACTTCATCTCTCTATACCAAAGAGCCTTGCATTGCTGTACATCGTTACTTGAAGTATGTTCACATCACAGAGTGTCTGTGTGCTCCCTTCCCCCACAATTTCCACAATGCCTTGAACTGGAGGAAGTGTTTTCCTGCTGCATCATCATGTTGTAGATCAGGAACTAATGTTCTTACTCTTCTTTCAGGGCTACTCCCATCTGTGGCATAGTTTTATAATAATGGCCACTTAAAAGGATTTGCTAAAGTCTCTGTCCTACTTGTTACTTTTGATAGACCTTCTCTTGCCAGATACAAACGTTATATACTTCTCATTGTGATAAATCTGAGAGAAGGTCCATTTTCAGTAACATTCCTTCATTTCATCTTCCACATATGGCGTGTCTGGTTTGAAGGTCTCCTCTCTTTCTCATTTTACTGTTTTATCTTTTCAGCGTAATGCTGTTACCAAATAACTGAGTATGGTAAGAGCAAGGAATGATAGGGACGGCGACACTTGGCTTCAGAGTGACTATTGCCTGTGATGTATATATATCCTAGTTACCAAAGGTGAGTGTTCCTTAGATTTGTCATTATGGTGAGTGCATAACTTTTGTTTCTTCGTACAAGATTTCATTCTTTGTTAAATGTACTCTACACAGCAGTGCTGCTATTTGTAATTCCTTGCCTAGTTTGTATTGCACTTTAATATCATCCATAAGAAATGGCAAAAAGCACCAACATTTCACTGATACCAATTCCAAGGTACCCAGAAAAGATATAGCCAACAGCACAAATCAATTAAAGCAGTTTTAATGTGAAATGTACATACATTAATGCATACACATTAAAACAACAGTGTTTTTGTTTCTACCAAGTAGACTTCATCAGATGTGGATGGACAAATGTGATAATGATTTTATACCCTTCTAAAACACAAGTTAGCCAATGAAATTGAGCAAACAATTACAAAGCAAATTATCATACAATTCATAAATATTCATCACATTATAAAATAGTACACCCCTAGAAAATCTCTTGAGCTGGGCTACTTTATCTCTACCACAGGAAACCATCATTCTCAGCGACTTTAATATTAACTGGCTATGCTGTAATAATCTCCCAACCATTCATCTTAATCTCCATGGGTTCACTCAACTCATCCAATCTCCTACCTGAATCACAAAAACCCTAACAATCATACCTTACTTGACTGGATCCTAGTCAACAAAGCCCCTCACTCTTACCTAGCAGGCTGCTTACCTGACAGCCTTAATGACCACTCCCCCACTTTTCTAATTCAGCACCACACAAACAGTATCAAGCCCATTACCCACAGGCAATTACGAAACAAGTCCAACTTCAACCCCAACTCCTTCATCTCCTCCCTGCAAAAAATTAACTGCTCACCACTAAAATACCTCAACCTAGATGAGGCTATCCATTTCTTCAACAGTACAGTACCTTCCCCTCCATCCTAAACACCCATGCTCCTGTAAGAAATGCCAAAGTCAGATCCAGGCATGCCCCATGGTTACAAAAGACCACCAGAACCCTAATGAAATCCAGAGATAAGGCCTGAGAACACTGGCAAATAACAAAAAAAATAACTCAGATAGGCAATCATTCCTTGAACTGCACAATAAAGCCAAAAAGCAAGTAAAATTAGACAAATCCCTCTACTATAAATCCACCCTAAACTCTACTAACCACAACCCTAAGCAATTCTGGTCCACTATTAACACTATCCTCCACCCAGGGAAGGTTGATACCCCGCAGCCGTTCATTCCCCCCTCCTCCAGCAGTATTGCTGAATCCTTCAACAAACACTTCACTGAAATTATAACATCTCTAAACAAACAACACTACCCTACAACAGCCCCCCCAACTCCTAACCCTAAACCCCCACTCCTCTTTTCTTCTTCACCTCAGTACCTACCTCCAACATAAAAAGACTATTGTCAAAACGTAAACCCACCACACTCGCAGCTGACAACCTCCCCTCTGAATTCTTGAAAATTGCAGCTGATACATTAGCCTACCCAATTTCAATTCTAATCAACCATTCCATAACAGAAGGTTATGTTCCCTCGATATGGAAAATATCCCACATCATTCCCCTCCACAAAGGCATCCCCTCCACAGACCTCTCCAATTACCACCCCTTGATACTTGAAAAATGTATCAACACCCAGGTCTCCAACTACCTCCTAGCTAATAATCTCCTCTCCAAAACCCAACATGGTTTCAGGCCATATCACAGCACTACCTCCGCTGTCCTTCACCAACACTATACTTCATCGCAAAAACAATGGCCTCTTCTCTACTGCTGTATTTCTATTTCTCTCAAAGGCCTTTGACATGGTAACTCACGAGCTACTACTCTCTACTCTCCCCAACCTCTCCTTCTCACACTCAGCCTCACGCTTTGACATATCTCCCGAATAGCATTATTTTCCAGATTCCATTCCTTCATTTTTATGCTTTGTACTACTACCAATACGGAATTCAAAGATTTGCTATCTATATACCAAGCTTGCTCAAATCAAACTAAGATATGAAAAATCTCATTGATTGTATATGTGCCATTGTATAGAAATTTTCTGTAATTTGTGGATTATGTGTTGTCATATAAAGACATGGAGCTCTGATTGTGTATATATGCCTCTGTACAGATTTTTTTTTTGTCATTTGTTGTATTTGTACTGTTATGGAGCTTTTCTCCCCGGGCCTCCACTGTAAATGGACCTTGTTCCATTTGGACTTTCCCGGTAAACAAATGTAAAATAAATAAAAATAAATAAATAAACTGGTTCCACAGCTATCTACATGGAAGCCAGCAATCAGTAATCTGGGATGATAACCTATCACCTTGCCTCCCAATTACTCTGAGTTCCCCAAGGGTCTATCCTTGGCCGTCTGCTGTTCTCACTTTTCACTAACAACCTACATACTGCTGCCACCACACAAGCATCTCTTATACAGTACATAGATGACTCTACTCTCATCTGCTCTGCCAGAACTACAACAAATCACACAGGAATCATTCTCTTCTGTAGAAGGCTGACTATCCAATGCTCAGCTCCTATTCAAACCCAAGTAAGACAAAACTTCTCCTGTTTCAACCTCCCAAAGCCACCCAAAACACCCCCCACTTCAGTAGTCTCGCCAAAGACAATACCATCATCTCTCCATCAGAACGCACAAAATGACTCGGTGTGGAAATAGACAACAAACTTAGATTTGACACCCACATATCTCTCACAATAAAAAAATTTCACAAGAAACTTGATGCCTTACATCGAAGCTGCCAATTCCTAACCAAGGCGGCTAGAATCTCCACAGCCAATTCCCAGCTAATCTCCACCCTACTCTATGCCTCCACCATACTTGCCAACCTTAAACAGACAGACCTACACAAGCTGGATGCTTGTTACAACAAAATTGCCAAATCTGCCACTGGAACTGCCTACAGCACCCATCATTGTATCTCCCTTAAAGAACTAAACTGGCTAGAACTCCCACAACTCCTTCACTTTAATCAACTCACCCTCGCTCATAAAGTTATTAACAACCCCCATAACATCCCTTCCCTTCAAACCCTATCACTTCACTAGGCCCCTAAGATCAAGCAACAAAAATCAGCTCACTGTTATCAAACCTAAAAACTCAGCAGGAGAAGCCATATTTTCATGTACCATATCTAAACTTTGAAACAATCTTCCACCCTCTATAACTACTCTACCTTCCAGCAGCCTTTTCAAGACTGCGCTCAAATTCCACTTAAATTTGCACTAGCTTTGTCCTTGTTCTAATCCAGACTCATCATCATCTTCTTTCGGCTGTTCCCGTTAGGGGTCGCCACAGCAGATCACCTGTTTCCATTTCTTCCGGTCCTCTGCATCTTGCTCTGTCACACCAACCACCTGCATGTCCTTTCTCACCACATCCATAAACCTTATCTTAGGCCTTCCTCTTTTCATGTTACCTGGTAGCTTCATCCTTAGCATCTTTTTCCCAATATACTCAGCATCCCTCCTGAGCACATGTCCAAACCAACGTAATCGTGTCTCTCTGGCTTTGTCTCCAAACCTTCCAACCTGGGCTGACCCTCTGATATACTTATTCCTAATCCTGTCTACCCTTGTCACACCCAGTGCAAATCTTAACATCTTTAATTCTGCCACATCCAGCTCAGACTCCTGCCTTTTTGTCAATGCCACTGTCTCCAACCCATATAACATAGCTGGTCTCACTACCCTCTTGTAGACCTTCGCTTTCACTCTTACAGGTACTCGTCTGTCACAAATCACTCCTGACACTCTTCTCCACCCACTCCATCCAGACTAACTCCCCCTTATTGCCCCCCACCTAGACTCTTAACCCGACTATACTACCGCCACTACTAACCACAGTCAGAATTCGCTGGTTGTCCTTACATACTTTAAAATCTTGTCTGACAACTTTGTTACTAATATAAACAAGAAACTATCTTAACTTGCAACATTTACTGTATATACTGTTGATAATCAATATCTTGTTATTGTATTAAAGCCAACAACCTGTAATGTTGTTTACTTTGCTGCAACTTTGTATCTCCCTCTATCATGTACATGATGTGGAGCTTTTCTCCCCGGGCATCCGCTGAAAAAGGACCTGCATCCAGTCGGAATTTCCCAGTAAACAAATGTAAATAAATAAATAAATATAAAGATTGTAGACAATATATAACATCTTATTTAAAAAAAACTAAATATATATATATATATCATTTTATTAAAAAAGAAATATTCAAATCATAATCCCTAAAATAGTTTAAAAGACACCACAATATAAAATAATACAATTATTAATTTCCTTTTAAAATGAATGAAGTTTGTGCATAAAAACTTTCTAGATAATATGTGGCCTGCACTGTGGTGACAGGACAGGTAGCTTACATCCTTCTAAGTTGGGAACTGCTGATTGAGGGCTCAGTGTCTGTTATTCTAAAAGTGTATTAGTTCTGGTTTAAGCACTTGGGCTTCAGGCCAGTTATTTTACATTAAGAAGGTTCGTGGTCTGCACTTTTGTGGGAGGAGTGGCTGGGCTCTGCCCTTCTGAGCTGCGAATTTCTGGTTAAAGGCTTATAGTGCCTGCATATTTGAACTGTTTCTTACTGAAATTGGTACACCTTGTTTGCTGTAGCATAGACTAGATCCAGGCCTGCTGAATCTAGCTTTGTTTGTATGCTTGTTGTTTATTTGCTTGTTATTTCCCTGAAACGCTAATTCCACCTAAAACGCGGTTTTTCAGCTCTTCTGTGGATCCCTGGTGATATCTGCATTGCTTACTGTACTTATTTCCTTGTTTCACTTGAAAGAAAGTTACTGTTTGTCGTTTTTGCATTTAAGATACCTGGCACTTGCTCACTAAAGCAATTGTATAAGTCAGCACTAAAAAATTAAAAGCACTACACCCTCACAAACTCCCCTTGAGTACCTTGTTCCCCATTGGCCCTTTTTTTCAATTATAAAGGAATTCCCAATACTATTCTAGCATGTCCAAAGGTCAGTTGTCAGTCTCCTCCCGGTCCAGCTGGTGAATCTGGGAATCTTGAGGCAATGTTACAACTGCCTCATGTACACAGACAACCCTCTCCTCCTCCCAACAAATTCCAGCACATGTGAGAGATGCAACCATATAGCCATACTGGAGGCTAAGCTCTCTCAACTCAGTACTGGCGAAACCAGTCAGGAGGAGAAGGAAACCACACTCACTACAATTCCAGTCTCACATAGACCTACCACGACAGCAAACCAAACACATAAACACACAAAAACATACTCAGAGGCTCTAAATAAAAATCTGCCTAAGCAGCAGAGACCTCCAAAGCAGACACCCAAGCAACCACCACCCCAAAACAAGTGCAACACATAGCTCACAAAGCCAGTGTGCTGAACAGTCACAGCCCTTAAGGCTAAACAACACACCTGATACACTTGTAATAGATGACTCTATCGTCAGGCACACTGACGTCCCGCTCACCAGGCTGAACAAGGAGAAGGTCACGGTGAGCTGCCTTTCGGGCGCTAGGATCCGCCATATAACACAAGCACTCAGGTCACTCCAAGGCAAGTACAAATATGACTCCGTCATTGTCCATGCTGGTGTGAATGACATGAGACGTACCTCCCTTGACTACATGAAAAGAGACATAGAGGAGCTCTCTGAGCATGTAGCCCAGGCCGGTATGACCCTGACCTTGAGTAGCATCTTACCCTCACCAAGAATGATGCCACAATATGAAGACAAGATGATCAATTTCAACAATTGGCTTAAGTATTGGTGTCATTCAAAGGGGATCCAATGCCTGTCAGCCTGGGATGACATGCTCGAGAAGCCACGATGCTTCGCTAGGGACAGCTTGCACCTGTCACCCCTGGGCTTTCGGATATTGGCAAAGGCTCTTGCTACCCCCATAGTGCCTTTTTAGGCAAGGCTCAAAAGACAAACCCACCTCCATAGGTATCACAAGGGATAAGAAACTAAGAGTAATGCTACTCAACGCCAGAAGTCTAAACCTCAAGATGCACGCACTCGAAACTCTCCTTAGCATGGAGAACATCGATATCTGTGCAGTAACAGAAACCTGGTTCAAGGCTCCTGAGAGCACCCCAGCACTACCAGGTTATACCTCATACCATGCTTTACGCCCCAAAACTTGGACGAACCACAAAAGGAGGGGGGTATCAATATTCGCCAAAGATACCCACACCTCCAGGTTGGTGGCACAGCACAAAGCATCAGAGACTATCCATGTGCAACTAACAGTGGGTAAAACTGCCTTCCAGTTTATAGTCTGCTACAGACCACCCTCCCAAACCCAGGAACCGCACTCAGCCTTCCTGAGAACACTGGAAAATATGAAGGTCTCTCCAAACACCATTATATTGGGTGACTTCAACTACCCAAACATAGACTGGGAGCATTACTCTAGCTCCAACACCCTAGCCCAAAGGTTCCTAGAATTTATAAACTCAAATGCTATGGAACAACTTGTTACCACTCCCACAAGAGGGGAAAACATACTGGACCTGATCATCACCAACTTGGGGACTCTATGCTCCAGACCAGAAGTGTATCCCTCACTGGTAAGATCAGACCATAAACTAATCTCATTGGATATTCACACCCCAACTCCACCCCCTGCCCTGAAAACCACAGTGAAAAACTTCTCTAAAGCAAATTTCACACTCCTCAAAACTGAGGTGGAATCCTTCAAAGCCCCCGGGCCTGTGGAAAATACGGCCCAGACCGCAGAATCCTTTATAAACGCATTCTATGAACACCTTCAGGAATGCACGGATCATGCAATCCCAAATAAAACTAAGACCCAATCCTCCAAAGGCAGCCATAAACAAACTATACAATAGAAGGAGGAAGCTACTACATGATAGAGCAAAATCCCAAAAAGGGAAGGCATCTCTGATCAGTATTAGCAAAAAACTACGAGCACTCATAAAATCATCTAAGGCCAGCTTCGAGAGAAATATTGCGCAGGACACTTAAGGATAATCCCAAGGCTTTCTTTAGTTATGTTAGGAACCTGGGTGGGAATTCCCAGATATGCTCAGAATTAGTCCAAAATGACAAAAAATACACCGAACCCACAGACATTACCAACATCCTAGCTGACAGGTTCAGCGCAAACTTCTCCCCACCAAAAGGGCAAATATCTATCCCAGCAGAGTGCTGCCCCCCTGACATCTCAGATGCTCAGGTAAGAGCTGCCCTCTCCAAAGCAAAAAACACAGCATCAATGGGACCAGACGGTGTCCCGGGCTGCGTCCTACATGAACTCCAAGAAGAGCTAAACCCAAACATAAAACTACTGTTCAGTCTCAGCCTTACTACAGGATATGTACCCAAAGAGTGGCGTACAGCAGCAGTGGTCCCTCTCCACAAAGGTGGTGCCTCAACGGATTCTGGAAACTATCGCCCCATAAGCCTGACTAGCTTGGTCTGCAAAGCTATGGAAAGGATCATCATGGACCTCATAAATAAAGATATTGGGGACATACAGACACTGGATCCTACCAAGTTCGGCTTTGTTAAGGGGAGATCATGCCTCTTAAACCTGGTTGATTTCTTTGAAACAGTCACCAAGGCCATTGACGAGGGGAAGGTGGTCCACACAGCCTACCTGGACCTCGCAAAAGCCTTCGATACAATACCCCACTCGGGCATTATAGATAAGCTCACCAGCTTAAATATAAACCCCTATGTCACTAGGTGGGTTGCAAACTGGCTCAAGGACAGAACCCACATGGTTAGAATTGCTGGAGCCATGTCAGACTCCAAACCAGTTACAAGTGGCATCCCACAAGGCTCAGTCCTGGGACCTTTCTTGTTCTGTATATATTTCTCGGAGGTACAGGCCAACACGGAAGGACTGTGGCTGACCAAGTTCACAGATGACTGCAAACTGGGTGCCATAATCGACTCTCAGCCTGTTGCATACAAAAGGGCCTCATAGAAACAGACAACTGGTGCCAGAGCCATGGCCTCAAGCTAAACGCCAAAAAGTGTATAGTCATCCTCTTTGGCAAAAACAAAGTGCACACAAATTACCACATAGGTGGTAATCCATTAAGTACAGAAGAAGTAATTAGGGACCCAAGTTGACAATCTCTCATTTTGACAACCACGTCAAGTGGTTAGAAAAACATTTTATATAGCCCACCTAATCATGAAGGGATTCACATCTAGATCAGGTGAGGTCATCGTGCCTTTTTACTCATCCCTCATCAGGCCCATAATTGAGTACAATGCCCCTTTGGGATGTACCTTACCAGACACCTACAGCAACTGGAAAGACCCCAAAAGTACCTCACCAAGAGGATCAAAGGGCTCAAACAGATGCCATATGCTGCCCGGTTAAAGAAACCCAGTTCTACTCAGTGGCATACCGCCTGCTCAGAGGCAATCTGTGCCTGACGATAAAGCCATGTCCAACCCGGAATTAATGGACATGCTGCACCTCAGAAAATCCAAATCCCATCGAGCCACGCGCCGAGAGACTTGAACCTCAACACTGAAATAAATAGGACATGCTGGAGGGACAGATTCATAACCCAGAGGCTCCCTTCACTCTGGAATAAAATCCCAGTCCAGGTTAGGCAGAGTCCCTCATTGACTCTCTTCAAGAGGAATCTTGATGAGTGGATGGGAGATCGTAGGTTTACCCCGGGTATCACTTCTGTGTCACTGTTAGACAGAGGCACAGTATACTAACCTCGAAAAAGGGCATAACAAAATTAATTTAAAATGGGTGGCGAAAGCCAAACACACTCTGGCTAGGCTTATAAATGCCCTAGGGCAGATAGCCTAGTATGAACCTATGAATCTATATAAGGCTGTAAACAGTATTGGTGATGATCAGGCTCCCTCTAGTGGTCATAGTTTTAATCGCCTCTCCAGTTAATGAAAAAACTATTTCCAAGAAAAACCAAGTGTAACTCAACTTTTACTTAAAAATTACTTTAATTTATAATTTAGCGGCTTTCATCTTCAGCACGGAGGCTTGGGATATATTTTCGTTTAGATCAGGTGGAGTGGTGGCTTGTAATGTTATCTGCCACCATAGTTCCCTATATTCCACCCTTTCTTCCCATCACCCCCATTTTGTTTCCTTTTTAACTCCTTCTAGTACAAAAAACATAAACCTCGCTCTAATGCATTCTAGTGAGTGTTTAAAAAGAGCATTCGTTTCTTTTTTCTTCTGCATATCATCGCAGTGTTCATATATCCTCCTTTTCAATTTTCATTCTGTCTTACCTACATAGAAGGACTGAGACTCTTCACACACTGCTAAATATACTAAGCCACAAGATTCACAGTTTAAAAAAATTCCTTACTAGTTACCACTATATTTCTACTCCTTAAGAACAATTCTTCTCTGTTAATAATATACCTACTTTGTTGGCAACTAACACATTTGTACGTACCCTTCCTTCTTGAACTGTGTGTTTTAAAATCATTTTCTATAACATTTTTTCAGGCTTGGACAATTCGTATACACAAATTTTAATTCATTTTTCAGAATTTGATCTAAATCTGTGAGGTTTATAAACTCTCCCATTCAGATCTGATAATATTTCTTGCAGTGCACATACTAGCATTATACTCCAAAACCATAGCTTTAACAAGTTTTTCCTTATGGTTTTGCTTTGTCTCTAGTCTTTAACCAGGGGATCCCCTAGTATAGGTTTGAATCTGTCATGCCTACCATCACATACCTGTTTTTTCACATGCTCTATTAGTTCATTCGGATAACCTCTTGTTCTGAACAAACCTTCCAAAAACTTGCATTCACGTTCTCCTTGTAAATTTCAATATCAAGGTACTGGAGTTTCTCATGAGAGAGATTATAAGTAAAACTCAAAGAAGGTGTGGTTTTATTCAAGAAATTTAAAAATTCATGTATTTTATCAGTATTGTCGGTCCACAGGACACAAATGTCGTCCAAAAGTCTCCTGTACATAATCCAGCAGTCACTGTAAATAGATCCCAGGACATATTTTTCTTCCCATTTAGCAAGCTCTAAGTTTGCATAAGTTGGGGTGCATGCCGCGCCCATTGCTACCCCCTTGATTTGATGATAAAGCTCACCTTTGAAATAAATGAAGTTATATTTTAACACCAATTCCATTAAACTTAAACATACTAATTTCTCATTTTGTGTTGGCTCTCCGTCCTCAAACAATCTCTTCCAGCATTTGCATCCCTTCTGTGTGAGGTATGCTCGAAAATAGATCTATTACATCTATTGTAACAAATACCATATCTTCTCTATACAAGTCATTGTTAATTTCTCTCAAGAAATCCCAAGAGTCCCTCAAACCATAACCTCTTCAGTTTCAAATCCACAAATTTCGCTAAGGACAAAGTTTTTGAACCCCTGGCTGAGACTATAGGTCTAAGAGGGGGATCTGTTTCATTTTTGTGGATTTGTGGTATTCCAAAAATTGAGAATATTCTGGGTTTCTCCACTTTTAGATAGTTGTGTATATTTCCATCCATCAAACCTTCCATGAACAAATCTGTGAGAGCTGAATTCACTCTACTATATGATATATTCACTTAATTTCTTGATACAGTTACATATTTGCTAGAGTCCATCGATATCTTGTTCATCTTACCTTCATAGATTAAGGTGTCTATTAGCACTGTTCCACCTCCCTTGTCTGGCTTCATAACCCTTGTTTCTCTATCATTTCTGAGCTTGTCTAGGACACTTCTCTCTTTAAGGCTTAAATTAACTTTGTATTTAACCTTAGAGAATAACTTCCTAATCTCTCCTTCTACCATACACTCAGTTTTTTTTTATTTGAGGGTGTAGGGGTGGGTTAAAAGTGCTTTTTTCCTTAATTTCTTTATTGCTTGCAATATTGTGCTGGGGTAGCAGTAAGCCTAAATTAATTTTCCTGGTGAATAACTTATAGTTCTAGCTAAATCTCCTTTCTTCAAGGGTATAAATTTCATCGCTTTGGACAGGAGACTAAAATGTTCGTCCTGCAGTATGTTTTACTAAAGTTGTAAATATTATAACCTTCCTTGACATATTTGTATTTATTGTTTTCATCCTGTTTAATGAGTTCACCATCATTATCCAAATTGGGGTGGGGTATATTATCAACACTTAATATCTCCCCTCGAAATCATTATCACATTTGTCCATCCACATCTGATTAAGTCTACTTGGTAGAAACGAAAATGCTGTTGTTTTAATGTGTATGCGTAAATGTATGTACATTTTGCATTAAAAATACTTTAACTGATCTGTGCTGTTGGCTATATCTTTCCTGGTTACCTTGGTGTTTTGGTGCTTTTTTGCTGTTTTTTGTGGATTACTAGTTTACATCTTTGCTATGGAAGGAGAAACCAGCACGGAGATAGAAAGAAGGGGTGGGAAGGATGACATCAGTCAGACCCGCAAGCTGATTAGACAGCTATCGCAGTTGATCAACCTCCTTACCCCATTGAGCCACTCAATGGTGGGAATGATGACCGGAGTACAGGGAGGGTGTAACCAAGAAGCTCTTCATGGAAATACATCCAAACGGAGCAAAAATAACGGGATGAGAAGTGAATTAAGTAAACCGGACTTTCCTGGTCTCAATAACAATGGAATTATTGAAAATTACTTTTTACAGACACCAGCAGTCTTTAGAAGTAATTTGGATTCCAATGTAACTGAGGTTTCCCAAGTTTCTCCTGGTCAAGACTGAGAGACTTATGCTGCCATTACTCAAGGTGGAAGAGCGGATCTAAAGGACTGGTTGCAAGTAAGTTTTACTTCTAAATTCAGAGACAATATTGGTGAAGTACCCCAAGTAACTGACTCATATAAAACTAAAACAGACAAACTATCTAAGCTCATGCTTAAATTTAGAACTTTGGACATTGAAAATACTTATTTAAAACAATGTATTATTGAAGAAATTGTACCAAAAGGTTTAAGGATATACAAATATCCTAATAATGTAATTTCTGGCAGATTATTTCACAAAGAATTGTTGGAAATTTGTAATTAATGTGGACTGGACATGCTGAAAACTGTGGTGAAAGAGAATGATAGACTAAAGGAAGACATACAAAAGGAAATAGAAATGTTAAATGAGCAAATTAAGAATTACTTGATTCATACTATTCATTCTGAAAAAGAAAAATGTTATAATCTTAGAAAGGAAATTGATGTTAAAAGTGATGAATTGGTTAAAAGGAAAATAAGAAAGTTGGAAAAAAATATTAATGAATACAAAAACAATATAGGTTACCCTAAGCCCAAATCAAACAAAAGGTTTGATGGGGGGGGGACTATAACCATAACTATGATTTTAATTTTAATGAGAATTTGGAAATCAGTAGGGATGAAAGTCTCCAGGTAGGAGAGCAGGTAAATGAACTGGATGATTTTTCTGAGTATCCGCCTCTGTGGAGGCCAGCAAGAATCAGAAATAAGGCTGGCAATCAATATCAACAACATAATTTTTTTCTGGAGAGTAGGGAGTGGGGGGGGGGGAGATATTAAGTGTTGATAATGTACCCCACCCCAGATTGGATAATGATGGTGAACTCATTAAACAGGATCTTCTTCTTCTCTTTCGGATGAAAATAATAAATACAGATATGTCAAGGAAGGTTATAGTATTTACAACTTTAGTAAAACAGTACTGCAGGATGAACATTTTAGTCTCCTGTCCAAAGGGATGAAATTTATACCCTTGAAGAAAGGAGATTTAGCTAGAACTATAATAGATGTTAAGTTATTCACCATGAAAATTAATTTAAGCTTATTGCATCTATATTATCTGATCAGAAGTTTAGTTAGTGAATACCTAAACGTCGATCTGGTAATATTGAAAAATTAAAACAGCGAATGGCCAATTTAACTTAAGGAAAGAATTCCCTCGGCCACAAAAAAAAAACTTTAATCCAGGCCACAAAAACTTTAAACCAAAATGAAGTGGGAGGCTTTACTCCCCACACCCCCAATGTGGGGGGGCTGTGCCCCACACCCCCCTAACTAAATATACCAACTCCAAGATCACTCTACAGTGGAGAAAGGAGCAAAATCCACATAATGGCCAAGAGAAATCTTTCCCTGCGTTAAATCAGCCGTTCTCGTTTTTTTGCTTTCGCTATTACCAGATCGACATTTAGGTATTCACTAACCTAAACGTTCAGTCAGGTAATAGGAACCCGGCGTATTGCTACCCGAGGACAATATTCTAAGCAATAAAGAAATTAAGAAAAAAAGGCACTTTTAAGCCACCCCTACACCCTCAAATAAAAAATTTTGAGCGTATGGTAGGAGAGATTAGGAAGTTATTCTCTAAGTTTAAATACAAAGCTAATTTAAACCTTAAAGAGAGAGGTGTACTAGATGAGCTCAGAATTGATGGAGGAACTAGGGTTATGAAGCCAGACAAGGGAGGGGTGATAGTGGTAATGGACACATTAATCTATGAATGTAAGATGAACGAGATATTGATGGACACTAGCAAATATGTAAGTGTATCAAGAAATGAAGTGAATATATCATATAGTAGAGTGACTTTACCTTTCACAGATTTGTTCATGGAAGGTTTGATAGATGGAGATATATACAACTATCTAAAAGTGGAAAACCCCAGAATACCCTCGATTTTTGGAATACCAAAAATCCAAAAAAATTAAATAGATCCCCTTCTTAGACATATAGTCTCAGCTGAAGGTTCAAAAACTTTGCCTTTAGCAAAATTTGTGGATTTGAAACTGAAGAGGTTATGGTTAAAAAGGAGGAATATTTTGAGGGACTCTTGGGATTTCTTGAGAGAAATTAACAATGACTTGTATAGAGAGGATATGTATTAGTTACGATAGATCTAATACATCTATTTTCCAGCATACCTCACAGAGAAGAGATGCAAATGCTAGAAGAGATTGTTTGAGGACGGAGAGCTAACACAAAATGAGAAATTAGTATGTTTAAGTTTAATGGAATTGGTGTTAAAATATAACTTCATTTATTTCAAAGGTGAGCTTTATCATCAAATCAAGGGGGTAGCAATGGGCGCGGCATGCACCCCAACTTATGCAAACTTAGAGCTTGCTAAATGGGAAGAAAAATATGTCCTGGGATCTATTTACAGTGACTGTTGGATTATGGTACAGGGGATTTTTGGAAGACATTTGTATCCTGTGGACTGACAATACTGATACAAAACATGAATTTTTAAATTTCTTGAATAAAATCACACCTTCTTTGAGTTTTACTTATAATATCTCTCATGAGAAACTCCGGTACCTTGATATTGAAATTTACAAGGAGAACTATAGGTTTAATTCTAAGATGCATAGGAAAAGTACGTTTTCAAATTCATATTTACATTTCAAAAGTGCACATCCATACCATTAGAAAAAGAATATTGTCAAAGGACAATTTGTGCGGGCCAGCAGGATGACCTCCAGTAATAGTGACTTTGAAAGTGAATGCAAGTTTTAGAGCGTTTGTTCAGGGCAAGTAGTTACCCGAATGAACTAATACAGCAAGTGAAAAAACAGGTATGTGATGGTAAGCATGACAGATTCAAACCTATACTAGGGGATCCCGTGGTTGAGAAACTAGAGACAAAGCAAAACCATAAGGAAAAACTTGGTAAAGCTATGGTTTTGGAGTATAATGCTAGTATGTGCACTGTAAGAAATATTATCAGATTTGTATGGGAGAGTTTATAAACCTCACAAATTTAGATCAAATTAAAAAAAAATAATTTAAATTTGTGTATTATTTCGTCCAAACCTGAAAAATGTTATAGAAAATGATTTTAAAACACACAGTTCAAGAAGGAAGGGTACGCACAAATGTGTTAGTTGCCAACAAAGTAGGTATATTATTGACAGAGAAGAATTGTTCTTAAGGAGTAGAAATATAGTGGTGACTAGTAAGGAATTTTTTTAAACTGTGAATCTTGTGGCTTAGTATATTTAGCAGTGTGTGAAGAGTCTCAGGCCTTCTATGTAGGTAAGACGGAACGAAAATTGAAAAGTAGGATATATGAACACTGCTATGATATGCAGAAGAAAAAAGAAATTGGTGCTCTTTTTAAACACTCACTAGAATGCATTAGAGCGAGGTTTATGTTTTTTGTACTAGAAGGAGTTAAAAAGGAAGCAAAAGGGGGGTGATGGGAAGAAAGGGTGGAATATAGGGAACTCTGGTGGCAGATAACATTACAAGCCACCACTCCACCTGGTTTAAACGAAAATATATCCCAAGCCTCCGTGCTGAAGATGAGAGCCGCTAAATTATAAATTAAAGTAATTTTTTAAGTAAAAATTAGTTAACGCTTGTTTTTTCTTGGAAATAGTATTTTCATTAACTGGAAAGGTGATTAAAACTATGACCACTAGAGGGAGCTTGATCATCACCAATACTGTTTACAGCCTTATATTATCTAGAAAGTTTTTATGCACAAACTTCATTCATTTTAAAGGAAACAAATTAATAATTGCATCATTTTATATTGTGGTGTGTTTTAAACTATTTTAGGGATTATGATTTGAATATTTATTTTTTAATAAAATGTCATATATATTTTTTGTTTAAATAAGATGTTATATATCGTCTAGAATCTTTATAATGTGATGAATATTCATGAATTTTATGATTTGCTTTTTAATTGTTTGCTCAATTTCATTGGCCAACTTGTGTTTTAGAAGGGTATAAAATCATTATCACATTTGTCCATCCACATCTGATGGTCTACTTGGTAGAAACAAAAACGCTGTTTTAATGTGTATGCATTAATGTATGTACAGTTTACGTTAAAACTGCTGTAATTGAGCCATGCTGTTTGCTATATCTTTCCTGGGTACCTTACACTTTAATTAGGTAAAAATCTCTATAGTCTTCAATGTGCCTTATACATGGACTTTCTGAAAATGCTTTCGGAACTGTTTATAATCTGTTTATACCTTAGACTTGTTTAATGAATTTCTCACATTCATATCTTATTAGCAGTAGTTCATTTTCTGTCTAGACATCTATCTTTTTTTGCGTTTGTAAATGCTTTTGGTCAATAGATAACTGGACTCTTCTCTTACAGTGTAATAATTCTTCCTCTGTTGTGAGTGGCATCCATCCATCTATCTCTCTGTCTATCTGTTATCTGTCTACTTGTCTATTTGTTTACTGAGAAAATACAGCTAGGCTAGCATTTTTATTTTGTTGTTTTTATTGGAGACCCAGAGAAAATAGTTAGGGATATAACAGATCTGTGAAAAGTTTAATTAGTCAAAACATGTTTCCTTTTATTGGCTTCATTCCTAATCTATATCTTGTTCTTAGCAACCTCCAGGGTACTGATTCATTCGTCGAAATCACTGTAATGCTTGCTTGCTTGTCTCTTGTCGCTCTGATTTTAGGACATGACCATATATTTCAGTGTGTTACTCTTGTTTTATATTTGCTCTTATTTAACTTGATATTATACTTTTTTACGTCTTCAGCAGCTGTGTCAGTCTCTTGCCATGCTGTTTTTGTGGCTGACTCCACAAGATAGACAGTTATGTTTGCATCATCAGCCAAGCTTTAATTTAGTTTGGCAAAAGTTGCTTGGAACATATCTGGTACTGACAAAATAAATAAGAGCCTTATGTATCCGTTCCTTCCTGATTGCATGTTAATTATATGCACAGTTTGGAGCATATATCATCTAGCTTTATCAATTGCTGAAGTCATGGTTTGCCTCTAGTATTAAAACCAGCATTTAGTATTCTTTACACCACATGTTCATCGTGTTTCACTGCTGCAGTCATTACACTTGGGTTATCCTGCCGTCAGACAGCCCCGCAGTCGGCCAGAATTCCAAAGTCTTGGTCCAGCGTCGGTTGCTGACGCTTCTTCCCTGACGTCAGTGCGCCAGGGGTATATAATATGCAGCCGACGCCATTTTCTTCAGTCTTTCTTGCCTTGCGGTGCCCGAAGCAAAAGCAGTTCGCAAGTGCCGGTCGGCCGACTCCTGAGATTTTCAATTCGAATTTTCAGAACCGAAGTCTTCAATAAAGCTAAGTACCCAGTTGGGGAAACTTTTTCTTGCCTCAGACCGATGTCAGTAAAAGTTAATAATTGTATTTCTTGTGGGAAGCAAATACCGCATAAGGATTTTCATTCTTACTGTATTCCATGCCTAGGCCCAGACCACGACGTCACTAGTTGTCGGTTTTGTGCTAGATTTAACAAACAAACTATTAAACGTCGGTTTGATTTTGCTCGCCATTACTTTGAGCGAAGGTTTAATTATAACATGCCGTCAGAACAACCGACGACTGGAATACACAAAAAACGCAAAGACAAGGATAAGGACAGGCATCCGAGGCCCAAAACTGACAATGAAGCCTCTTCTAGGCCAGTTGCCGGTTCTCAGTGAGACGCATTCGCAGCCCCTGACACCTGCTACCTCAGATTAGCTGATAAGGCTGAGGCTTACAGACAGCTGTCTGATGCTCGCTATTATATCCAGATGGTTGTGGATCCCACACCTAATTTCAAAGCACAGATAGACTCTTTGTTGGATTTCGCCACAGAAGTAGGTATTATTAGTAAACAGGTTGGCAAACAACTTAAAGTGGTGGAACCTATGCCGCAATATTTATACCTTCTTCCTAAAATCCATAAAAACTCCACTAATCCTCCAGGTAGACCTATTGTCTCTGGGAGAGGCTCTTTAACTGAACCACTATCCGCTTTCCTCATGTATTATTTAAAACCATTACTGTCTAATGTTAGATCAAGGATACAAGACACCAGGGAATTTCTTAACATCATTCAAGATTCACAATTAGAAGCGGATTGGTGGTTATGTACCCTAGATGTTTCATCTTTATACACGATCATCCCCCATGATGCTGGCATTGCTGCTATCTCTTATTGGTTGGACAAATCTGAATTATATTCCACTGGTTTCAACAATTTTCTTGTCAAACTTACTGAATATGTGCTGTGCAAAAACATTTTTTACTTTGATGGACATCCATATTGGCAGATTAAAGGTACGGCAATGGGGCCTTCCTTTGCCCCCATATATGCTGATTTATTTATGGGATTTTTTGAGCAAACATTTATATATGATGTACATCATAATTTACATATAAATCATTTGGATATCTGGAGAAGATATCTAGATGATTGTTGGATGGTGTGGCATGGGGATAAGGACCATGTGTTTGATTTTGTCAGGTATCTTAATAACAATCCTTTTGATATACAATTTACTCTAAACATAGAATATCAAGAGATTGTTTTTTTGGATGTTGTCATTTCTAGATTGGAAGATCACACATTGGCCACTACTGTTCACAGGAAGTTTCCTCAATACAATACATTGCTACATGCAACAAGCTCTCACCCCCGCCACATCATCCGAAACATTCCAAAATCCCAATTTTTGCGTATGAAACGCATATGTTCCTCAGAAGAACAACATCAAGTTTGTGCACAAGATCTGTCAAATAGGCTTTTTAACCGCGGATATTCCAAGTATCATATCTCTCAAACCATCGATCAGACTAGTCAGATGGCACGCTCAAGCTTATTACAATACCAACATTTGAAGCATGATGACAAATCTAATTCTGTGCAGCCGATAAGGTTTGTAACCGCTTTCGGAAACAACACATTCAGATTCAGGGAAATTATTAACAGACATTGGGACATATTAAAATCTCATGAACTTCTGAATGACATATTACCAGATAAATGTGCCTTCTCATACCGTAGGTGTCGCACTATACATTCTCGTTTCACTCACTACAAGAGATATACACCAGTGACCACAGTCCAAACCACCTTATTTGGTGACCCTTTGGTGGGGTGTTTTCCTTGTGGACATTGTAGTGCCTGCCAACATATCCTCAAAACCAAGGAATTTTCAAGTAAAAATACATCACAGGTATACAATATTAACATCTTTGGAAATTGTAGTTCGGATTGGGTCATTTATTTGGCCACATGTACCTGTTCCTCTTTTTATGTGGGTCAGACGTCCAGGCCAATCAAATTGAGGATTAGTGAATACCTTAGTGCTATCAGAAACCACCGATTGTCTAATGCCCTGTATAAACACACCATTAATCATCCCACTGCTGTTTTTAAATTTATTATAGACAAAATCTAAATGCATAGGAACTTTAAAGCAGGTTGGCATACTAAACTTAATAACATGGAAAATATGTGGATAACCAGGTTAGGGGCTTTGTTCAAACCTGGCCTTAATGAAACAGAATAATATGTCAACCTACTTCCTTATGTATACTGTTTGGGATTTATTTACTTTTAATATTTCATATGTACATGAGTTTATTTTGGTGATTTTGATTTGTATTATTATTACTATATTCATCAGTAACTATTCATGATATGTGTACATTATCCAGTCATTACTTATTTCTGTAATGTGCCTTTAAATGTCTCTCTAACACCAGGATGTTTGGGAGCTGCTTAACTATTCAACATTGGCTTTTTAGCACTGAAGAAGGCTTTGTACAGCTGAAACCGGTTTGCTTGCTTGTTAGCCATTTTTAATGGCTTTTACTTTTACAACAAATTAAATTTTGCTGCTATACCATTGTGCTGGTCCGTTTTTGGATTTACCTGCTACCTCAGAGCCACAGGCCGCCTCCGACTCCCATGTGGAGATGTCTAGGCCTCTGGATACTCAAGGTGTTGGCCTACGGAAACTAACCCTTCAGATGGGTCCAGAGCTGCTGAGCAGGCATCGGCTTCTGAGGGTGTTTTCAGACCTTCACAGATTACCATACAAACTACAGCCAAGTCTAAAACTCCATTAAAGACAAATAAGCAAGTACAGCATTCACTTGGACAGGCCTCCATGCCTAAAAAACAGATGCTCAAAATGGCCGAAGACTTGATTACACTGATTAGGGGTTCTCATCCCCCTCCTGATAAAACGCCTAGGCAGGATACAGACTATGATTCCTGTGACCAGGTTTCCATTTACTCTGATTCCTCTTAGACCAGGGATACTCTTTACCTCCCTATGAGGACTCTGATGCTGAAAAATCAATTCCTTCAGTCTCTCCTCCAGAGGATTATTCTTTTGGGGAAACTTTACATACCATGAGGGAGCATTTCCATTGGGAGGGCCAGGATTATTCAGAATCCAAGAAAAGGCTCAGAGATTTTCTTTTATTACCTCAGCACAGACCCCTTACTATTCCGCCAGTGTTAGATATTGTGGATGATGTGTTCTCTGAATCCAGTTTAAATCCTGATTCTTTGCCCCCTGCTCCAGTCAAACCAGACAGGTACTACAGAGTCCTCGACTCTCACAAATTTCTGTATAAAAACCCTATTGCTGACCCAGAAACTATTTCCCAGGTCCCAAAGGGGTAAAGGCTTCCACGGCTAAGAATCCATTTCCCTCTGACAGGGATTCTAGAGCATTAGACAGATGGGGGAAGAAAGTTTACACTTCTGCAACTTTAGCAGTGAGAGCTTTAAATTGCCAGTTTCACATGCTTAAATACCAACAATATTTAATGTCTCTGTTAAAGCAGAAAATTATTACAAATGCAGAACAACCTGACTATAAAGAAATGCAGGAGTTATTGCATGCAGCTGAACAAGTGGGCAAACATACTCTGCAATGTGATTTTGATTCATTAGAGGCTTCTTGTAGAGCAGCAGTTACAGGATCTGTGATTCGAAGGCATGCTTGGTTAAAAGAACAAGCTTTACCTGATCATGTTAAGGCTAAATTATTGGATGCTCCTTTACAGCAGGATATCTTATTTGGTGTTAAGGCAGAAGAGGTATTAAAGAAAATGGAGGATAAGGCAAAATCTATGCAAACAGTGAAGGATTTCTTACAGGTACAGCCACCTAGATTTAGCAGAAATTGGCCTTCAAAGAATTGGTCCTTTCCAGTGTCAGACAGACCACAAAGAGGCAGATACAGACGCCCAAGAGGCAGATCTTAGCCCCAAGGCTCATACAGACCATGACAGTGGGGTGCTCCAACCCCAAAAAGGAGGTGAAGACAAGTCACAACCTTACAGGAAACAGTCCCAATGACTTCCCCCTTCGAATGCCAAGCACTTACCTTTTGGCAGCTCCCTTAGGGGGAAAACTCACACTTTTTTCTCAAAATTGGCATATAATCACCCAAGACAAATGGGTTCTGAATATTGTGTCTCAAGGTTACAGATTCTACTTTCACACTCTACCAAGGCTAAAAGGAATGCCAGACATGCCACAAAATCAATGGGCAGAGGCACAAAAACAAATTATAGCCCTCGTGGACATGAATACTATTCAAAAAGTGCCACAACAGGAACAAGGACAAGGATTTTACTCAAGACTTTTTCTGGTACCCAGAAAGGACAAAGCCTGGAGACCCATACTAGACCTTTCTACTCTAAATACTTAGGATAGTCCGAATTTCAAAATGTTGACATTACAGCAGCTTCTTCCCATGCTGGGCAAGAAGGCTTGGCTTGTTACTTTGGACCTCAAAGAGGCTACCTGCATGTCCCTATCAGACAAAACTGCAAAAGATACCTCAGATTCATAGCTGGTTCAATGCATTACCAATTCTCTGCACTGCCCTTTGGCTTATCTACTGCGCCCAGGGTCTTCGCAAAGTGCCTGGCACCATAATTGCATTTTGCAGACAAAAAGAAATTCAAAAAGGTTGCTAATTTGCCTAGGGTACACAGTAAACGAAAAGAAGTCAAAACTAGTGCCCTCACGAGATAATGTTCCTGGGTGCCAGCTTAAATACTACGGCCCAGATGGCTTATCTCACGCCAGACAAGCAAGGACAACTGATTCATTACTTTTAATTGATGGCAACAAAGACCCAACTCCCTGCAAGAAAAATTCTGCAATCCTTTGGATTCATGGCATCCTGCATATCTCTAATTCCATATGCCAGACTGCATATTAGGAAATTGCAATGGTACCTAAAAAGTGTGTGGACTCAACACTGTCACAGTTCGGAAACAGTAATACCACTAATTCCCTGCCTACAACAGGAGTTTCGGTGGTGGGCACAGGCATGTCACCTCAACAAGGGACAGCCTTTCACTCTACCCACAGCCAGGCAGACACTAACAACAGATGCTTCTGATTATGCCTGGGGAGCACACATGGCAGGAAAATGTATTCAGGGCAAGTGGACCGCAGACCAAATGCATCTTCACATCAATCAAAAAGAGATGTTGGCTGTACAAAATGCCCTAACAGCTTTCAAGGACCTTCTGCATCCAGGACAACTATTACTAAAGACAGACAACACCACAGTTATGTGGTACATAAATAAGCAAGGGGGCACTCATTCTTATCCCCTATGCAGACAAGTCATGACCTTGTGGGACACAGCTCTAGCCTATCAAATTCATCTACAAGCACAATTCCTGCCAGGAAAGAAAAACACTCTGGCAGACGACTTAAGCAGAAACATCATGGATCCTCACGAGTGGAAATTAAATCCACAAGTATTCAGTATGATAACGCAGAAATGGGGGTGCCCAGACATAGATCTCTTTGCCTCCCCAAAGAATTGCCAGCTACAAAAATTCTGCACAAGGGCTTATCACACACAAGCATGGAAGGTGGATGCTCTCTCGTTCAGCTGGAGAAGCCTAAAAGTTTATGCCTTCCCACCACTGGCTCTCCTTTCAAAGGTACTCCTAAAATCAGACAAGAAAAAACACAGATGATCCTGATTGCCCCAGACTGGCCACGCCAGCACAGGTACCCAGTCTTAAAGAACTTAGCTCAAGGCCCACCATGGATTTTACCTCAAACTCCTCACCTTCTGACTCAACAAAACAATCAGATCCTGCACAGCCAGCTCAAAACCTTAAACCTGGCTGCATGGCAGATTCATTAGTCAAGCAGACAACACCTCTCTCTAAAGCTGTTATGGATGTCATTTTGGAGGCCAGGAGGCCTAGCACCACTAAATCTTATTCAGAGAAGTGGAAGAGATTATGTGCCTGGAACCAAGCTCAAAGCTTTGACCCTCTTGTCCCAAATATTCCTCAGATATTACAATACTTAACTGAGATGCTGGATAAAGGACTATCTTTTTCATCCATTAAGATCCACGCCTCTGCCATCTCGGCTTATTACAACACAGATCCTCCTATTTTCTCTCATCCATTGCTAAAACAGTACCTCAGAGGGGCTAAAAACATAAGACCACCCCGGAGAGCACCAACACCAACTTGGGATCTCAATTTTGTCTTGGAAACACTAACCTTACCTCCTTTTGAGCCAGACAATTCAGCAGAACTAAAATATGTATCATGGAAAACTACTCTGCTTCTGGCAATAACCTTAGCACGAAGAGTCTCAGAACTGCAGGCACTAATGGCAGTGGAGCCTTTCATCATCTTTCACCAAGACAGGGTTTCTTTACGAACAAACCCTTCATTTATGCCTAAGGTGGTATCCAGTGTGGCTCTTAACCAAACTATTCACCTGCCAACCTTTTATCCAAATCCCCAACATAAAGGGGAGAGACTTTTGCATTCCTTGGACATACACAGGCAATTACGTTTCTACTTGGACAAAACAAAAGCTTTCAGAAAAACTGAGCAATTATTTGTAGCATATGCTGCTGGATCACAGGGAAAGGCTATTTCAAAGCAGACCATTTCAAAGTGGATAGGACACTGTATCCAGTTCTGCTACACACAGCACGGGAAACCTGTACCTAGTAATATTAGGCCACATTCCACCAGGGCAACAGCCACTTCAACTGCCTACTGTAGAGGAGTACCTACCAAAGACATCTTGGAAGCTGCAACTGGGAGTTCAGTACATACCTTTACCAAACATCACTTGCCTCTATATTCTAGATCAAGAGCTGGCTTTGCCACTGCAGTCCTGCAGGGCCTCTTAGCCACACCAAATCCTCTATAGAGCCAGCCACCCTAACTCAGCTTTGGGATTCAACCCAAGTGTAATGACTGCAGCAGTGAAACATGATGAACATAGTACAGTTTTGTACCTACCATAAATGTAGATGTTCGAGTGTCTTCACTGCTGCAGTCCTGGTTACCCACCTGCCATCCCCTCTTTCTTAGCTGGAACTAATCTATACCTTTCTACCCTATACTACGTATGTGGTGTATTTGGTGGTAACTGAAGGTTTTGTTTTACCTTGTTGTATGTTTTATTAGCAACATGTATTGCCTACCTATTTGGGGGCACCTGACATCTGGGGCAAGAAAAACTGAAGAAAATGGCGTTGGCTGCATATTATATACCCCTGGCGCACTGACGTCAGGGAAGAAGCGACAGCAACCGACGCCGGACCAAGACTTTGGAACTCTGGCCAACTGCGGGACCGCCTGACAGCAGGATAACCCAAGTGTAATGACTGCAGCAGTGAAGACACGTAGGTACAAAACTGTACTTTCTGTTGGAAGCAAATGATGATGCAGTCTTTTAGGCACTATATTCAGATCTTGTGAATCAATGTAGATGTGAAGCTTTATCTTGTTTTACAAAAGTAATGACAGTGTCACCCATTGTATTATGAGTGTTTCCTTAATGACATAAATCTTTTAATTCTCTTCAATTTCTGTTTGGCTATACATCTGCTTTTCTGTGTGCATATTCATCACTGGCACTGCATCAAGTTTTATTTGTATGTGATATCCTCCTGTCAAGCTTCCTAATCTTGTAAACAGTTTAGCATAGCCATGCAATATAGTATTGTTATAACTTTGTGCAGTATCTGAAATACCTCTGTGACTGAGTTTGAATACATGCAGTCTTTACACTTTGAATTAATCTTCCAATTCCTATTTTTTTCACAAGATGCATAGAATGTCAGCCATTTTTGGTTTAATGGTGCTGCAGAGTAGGTTAATAATAATATGCACAGAGCGTTCTTGTCCTAAGCGTGTAACTCCAGCTGTTTAAAAATACTTTTTTTCTGACACAATATTCAAGTTTTCCTAGTCTGTATAATACCAGTTTGAGTTTTCAATAAAAATTGGACATAGGTGTAGAGAGGCTAATCTGCTCAGCAGAATAGCTAAATAGATAATACTAGATATGGGGACAAATTAAGGTGATGTTGAGTAGATTAGATCAGTAGTCCTGAGACCAAAGCTCCTATCACTTAAATCGCAGTTAGGTGGTAGGTCGATGAACGGGGGTGGCAGGGGTAACTAATAAAAATCCAAATGTTTGTGTGTGACATGCAGTACCTAGTATGGATTTGTTTCATTCCTAACTGGTTCACACCTCCACTTTGCCTCTCAAAGTAATCATTCATAGTTAGTTTCTTAATTAACTTCTTGCAAACAAAGTCGATCGAGTGCACAGTTGTTTGTGCTGTTCTCCCCCACCCCCACAAGTCAGCACATATTTGATCCACCTTCCTCCCATGCAAGCAAAAACACCCAGTGAAAGCCCAGTTTGTCTTGGTGTGGCTTTGCAGGCTTCTCACAAAATGTGCAGTAGTCAGGAACTGAAACAGAGGACCAAGCGCCACAAGGCAGCAGTGCTGTGTGCCATAAATCATTGCATTAGGACACTAGCATTGTGATTCAGTCACTTAGTACTATAGAAGTTGTTTTCATTCTTGTCTTGTGGTGTAATATGACAGTTTAATTAATCATCCAATGTATGTGACTGAGTGCTACCACTATTAAGTTTACAGCTTGCCTTTATTGAATGCTATCCTTTCATTCTGTTCAGTCTCTTGTTTCTTCAAGTGAACATCAGTTGTTATATCAAGTGTCAGAATGTAAAAATTAAAGGAACAATTTATTTCCAGTTCTATATTTGTTTGATGTAGCAGAAGATGCTACTCCATTCAGAAGTGTTTTTTTTCTAAGCTTATTGCTGACCCATTTATTTGGGTATGAATTTATCAACTGCCTCCATGATATGATGGTGGGTTTAGAGGTAGCCCTAAACAGGAATGGAATACAGCTTGGCGAAGACATATTGTTATTTATGTTTTACGATATGTTCCCTTTCCTCATATTTTCCCCAGGTAATGGCACATTGCTTTTAATAACCTTAAATTCAGGGACTTCCAGTATGGAGCTCCATCTGAGTGGAAGTAACTTTGCAGAGCTCTGTACCATGAAATAATATAAAACCTAAGTGGATGTGTCAGTAAAGCAGATTTAAGAGAAATCCAAGAGTGAAGAAATGAAGGAGCGCTAGGACAGGGAGCTGGAAAAAGAAAGAAGAAAGTAGTAAGTGTGCAGGTGGCATAGGCTGAGAAAAATGGGCAGGACTGAGTAATGCTGGAGACAGTATGGCAGGAGTTAAGACATGTGAGACACATACATTGAAAGAAAACCTGGTATCCTAGGAGAGGAAAGCTCCAGAAGTTATAGATGGGCCAAATGAGCATGCCACGGTACTCCAGGACCTCCTTGCTGAAAATGAGAAATTGAAGGCACAAGCAGAATCAGCAGAGGCCCAGCTAGGCTGTCTTGAAGCAAAACAATCAACCCCATATGATAGACATAGGCATAAAACATGAAGATAATGGACATCTGTGAGAAATATTGATTTTATTCAATAATTTGGATAAATATAAATCCTTTTACTAAGGTATTTACTCACGCTATCAGGGCTTGATTAATGCATAACATGTATTCTTTTTTGTTACCACTGTACCTTTAAGACTTGAATTACTTGAAATGAACAAGATTACTTAAACTGGATTAAGGAATTTGTATACAGTTGTGAAGTCCTCTTTGAAATGATGAGGGACGAAAGGACTTTGACTTTGTTTCTTATTTTGTGTGTAATTTGTACTAAATGTTGTTTTTAACTTTTGTGCTAACTGGATTTTTATCACAGCCTGACTGCAGTTTTGCTTTGTTTTTTGGGGTTTTTTTTGTACCCCGTGTGAGTACTTGGTATTTCCCACAAGTAGCGTATATTCCTTCCTATTCAGCAGTGATGCACAGTTTGTTTGGATTACAGAATTTACGCTGTGTTAGGGCTGATCTACTATCTAGGTGGACTAACATTCAAACAGAGTAAATTTTGATAGAAAGAGACCACCAGACCGCATAACAGCCAGGAAATGATGGTAAAAGAAAAGCCGATGTTATGATCATTTGATTCCAGTCATACGTGATGGAGAAAATATTAATGGAACGTTGGAAACCAGGGAGAAAGTTAAAGGTGAGAGATCAACAGGTGAATATGGATCATGATTTCTACTTCCACACCTCTTCAACAAGAGTTGCATTTGTACTGGTCATTGAAGTGTGTAAAGAATGGGGACTAAGGTGGAGACTTATTTATCCTGCCACAAAGAAAATGTTCTTACAAGAGGCTTCTCATTCATTTCTGGAACCAAAGGAAGGCCAAGACCTTTTGAAAAGGTTGACTAATCATAGAAGGGCCCTGACGAAAGTGGAGGAAAACAGCAACCCAGAGCAGGTGAAAAAAGAGAGAGAGAGAGAATTGAGGAAGGTTCTCTAGGAAAAGAATTTGGATATTTTCCTTTATTTAAAAAGCAACAGAGGCAAAGGGAGAAAGATGAACTGATAAGGGAAGCCAGGAAAAAAGTGTCAGAGCAGTGGTAGAAACCATACCAGCTGAAGAGAGGAACCAGTAAGAGACTGATAGATATTGCATTTAAGACTTTGAGAATGGAATTAAAAATAAAAAATGAGAGCACAGGCTGTAGAAAGTTTGCTTCTTCTATAAAATGCATGAGGAAATGTACTGTTCAAACAGATGCATGATGCAAATAACTTGGTAAGGTGCAGACAGAAATACTGAAGAGGTTGGAGAGAGGAAGGGTGAGTAGCTGTGAACATTGCCAACCCACTGGGACCTATCCTTGAGGTATCCTAGAAAGGGAGACCATGAGAGAAGCATAAATGTGTTAACAGGACATTAAAAGTTAACACAGAGATAAAAGTAAAATAAGTACAATGTAGACAGAGGATCTCTATAGAGGTAAATAAATGCACAGTACCAGTGCTAAATGAGTTATGTATGTTGAAAAGCTGCATATAATAACCAGTGATATAAATTAAAAGAATGGGGGTGGAAATAAAGATGCAGGGCCAGATATAAGACAGAAGGGAAGGAAAGGGGAGTAGATAACTTTGAAGGTAGAGAATGACAGATTAGAAGTGAAAGGCACCAATTGTGGTCATTGAAGTGTGAGACCTTGATGCATAGTTTGCACAATCATGGTTATGACCGATATCAGGGGTAACGTACAGCTATACCCATGCAGAGACCTGTGATTTCTGAAAATGGAAGTTGAACTTGTAAATTTGCACATAGTTGACACGTTTTGGGGAGGGATAGCAAAAATAAGGGAAAATAAGGGAAATAAGTAAAAATAACTGCTAGGACTTGGTAATGAAAGTGACTGAGAATGGAGCCAGTAGAATAGACAGAAATGGCAGAAAAATAAGGAAACAAGAGAAAAGGTTGTTTGTTTAGTAGCAAGATGATAGGACGAATGACTGAAAGAGACCATGGATGGGGAAAAATGAATAGACAGTCATGGAATGTGAATTGGGTAGTAGGAAAAAATAGAAGATAGCAAATAACGGTATATATAAGATGAACACAGGCACAAATAATTGCCATTCAGGAAACATATTTCCCTAACAGACGTTAAAGAAGATAATGGGAGGGGATACAGAATAGTGGTTAGTGTGTCACAGGGAATAATAAGCAGAGACAAATAGTGATACTGAAAAAGAAAAATTCACCCTTGTAGATTGAAGGAAAACTAGAAAACTAGAAGGGTTGTTCTACAGGGATTAAGGCACAATGAATTGAAGTGTGTGTGTGTGTGTGTGTGTGTGTGTGTGTGTGTGTGTATTATACATATACACACACACACACAAATGCAGGGTTAAAGGTAATGAGAGGGATATTTGTGTAAATAATTACGTTCCAAGAAAGGATCTCTCTGTTTCTAGGGGAGTGGTATATAACAGTAAATAGAGCAGGGGTAGATAGAGGACCCTGAAGTAGGAGAGTATCCAAAGAGTG
The DNA here is from genome assembly GCF_019279795.1 of Protopterus annectens. Classification (NCBI taxonomy): domain Eukaryota; kingdom Metazoa; phylum Chordata; order Ceratodontiformes; family Protopteridae; genus Protopterus; species Protopterus annectens. The sequence continues at coordinate 792,447,081 of NC_056751.1, read as the reverse complement.
GAAGTTCTTAACACACATGAAATTAGTAGGATAGGTCAATACACAGAAGCTAGGAAAGGGAGATGTCTAGCAGGAGAATTACTCTAGGCCAGGTTAGATATGGGCTGTATATCCATTAACACTCACACCTGATGAGAGGTGTCATAACAGAACTGATTACAATTTCTAATCACATGATGATACAGGTGGGGGTGGCAGTGATAACAGACTGGACACACACTGGAGATTCACAGCACAACTACTGTATAGGAAGGAGGAAAGAAACTGGGTAGCAAGGATCATTGAAAGAGATTTTATGAAGGTAAAAGGAGGGGCAAGAAAGGGATTGGGACAAAATTAAAGCAAAGATAAGGAAGACATGCAGGATCAATCGAAGGGAAGAGAAAGAACAAGAAATAGGATACAAATAAATATAATGCAATAATTTACAGATATACATAGGCTTATAAGGAAAAGGGATAAATAAGGGGGAGAGAGAAAGAAATTAAGCAAAGAATACAGAAATGGGAGGACATGTGAAGATGGGCAGAGAAAATAGTGGTTGAGAGATATTTCAGTGCAAGCCCCAAGGCAGCAAAAGCACTAGGTGACACGTGTGGGGCAACAAGAGCTAGAGGGATCTACAAGCTTAAAACGGTGGACAGTGACATAACTGGAACAAGATTAGATGCGATATTAGATGGCTCAGAGCATATTAACAACTATACAAAGAGAACAAAAGCTTTGAGGTGAGGGGAATGAGGAGGCAGGAAGTATCTTGAATTGCTTAGGGGAGCTGAACAGGACGATCAAAGGCTGGAAGATGCAGTAGAGAAAAGGAGAGGGGATAGGGTACAGTGGTGAAAGGGAAGTCCCCAGGAAGTGATGGTCTACTAGAAAAATGCAATAATTGAAAAAGACAGTAGATAGAATTATAGAAGGGGAGAAATCGCCACCAAAGTCATGGAAGAAGGTGATTATGTCAGTGATTCATAAGGAAGGGGAAGGATCCACAGTCCCTGCCTCCTATAGACCGATCTTGATACCGAACCACAATTTATAACTGTATCAGTAATTCATAAGGAAGAGGAGGATCCACAGTCCTTGCCGCCTACAAGACCGATCTCTAGAGTGAACCCTGATTATAAGTGCTTCATATAAATAGATGCAGACAGATTAGGGAGATGGGAATGGTACAAAGGGATTAGGCTGCACTTGCGGGGGAGGGGCAGTGGGTAATTTAAGGCCCTACTGATAGTGCAGAAAGCCCAAAAGAGGAGAGAGGAGTTAGCACTTACTTCTCTGAATGCTGAGAAAGTGTTCAACTGGGTGGGATGGAAGCATATGTATGAAACAGTGAAAAGGTAGGGACCGCCAGCAAAATGGGCATTTACAGTATGAGCAATGTGTGAAGAAGCAACAGTAGGGGTGAAAATAGGGGCAAGGTTATTGGACCCAACATAGAGACACCAGTCTCCTGACACCCTTTGACACCTCAAGACACCCTTTGTCTCCACTCGTATTTGCAGTGTACATTGAACCACTAGCAGAGGCAATGTGGAGGTCAGAACTGAGGGATATAACTGGGATGATAGAGAAAAACAATTCACTTAATACACTAATAATATTTTATTGACACTAATAGATCAGAGAGAAGATTTGGGGAAAGTGTTGCAATTGTTAAGCAATATATGGAAAAGTACTCCTGTGAAACCCCTTCCCAAACAGCCTTAACCAGCAAATACCTCCCACTTCCACCCTATGTCCATCCTCCCTACACTTGGGAAAATACTTGAAAATCTAATCTAAAACCAACTGTCCACTTACATTCAATAGGACCACCTCCTCACTCTTAAACAGCATGGATTTTGGAATGGCAGGAGCACATTGACAGCACTTCTGTCATTTACAGATGAGATCCTTCTCAACATTGATAAAGGAAATCTTTCATGAGTTCTCTTCATTGGCCTTTTCAAAACTTTTTATCTTATTGACCATTTCCTGCTCCTTCACTCCCTCCAAGAAATTGGGATTAGCCCCAGCATTGTAACCCGGTTCCAACATTTCTTAACAACTATGTGTTTCAGAGTCAAAATAGGTTCATCCTTATCAGAGAAGTCTCACAGGGATCCATACTCACCCCACTGTTGGTTTTGGTCTTTATTATCAAGCTACCCTCTGATCTCTTTAACCTTCCTGTCACTTCTGTATGGTTATTCTTTGATTTTATTTATTTATTTGCAGTTTGTTTGACAGGATAGTCCATTGGGCTACAAATGGCCTGTTTTCAATGGAGTCCTGGGGAGAAAAGCTCCAGAAGGTTGATTAGATAATACAAAGTAGGAACACATATGAAGTACACACAAAAATACATTTGTCACACATTGAAAACATAATTATGCATTAATACAGAAGCTAAGAAAAAAAATATGTCGGAGGAAAAATAGGTATTTACAGTGAGTTTCATAAGAGATAGTCATATTTGAACAAACATCTGGGTTAATAGTGAGTAGTATTTGTTTTAAGGAGTAACAAAAAAAATGCCAGTTTAACTTGCTTTAGTATTTCTAGTGTTAAAGAAATAAGGTAAGTATTAATGGCACTTACAAAGCCACAGTAAAAAAAAAATGGAAAATGGTCAGTTCTCTTTTATTCTGGTCCAGGAAAATATCTCCCTTTGTCTCCAGACCAGCTAGAGCTGCAGTATGTAAAGGTGTCCTTGCTGAACTTGAATACAGGCTCCTCATCATAGCCACAGCCTCTAAAAACACACTTAGTCTGTATAGTTCTCTGAATAGAAAATATGTTGATTTATTTCCACCCCCCACGTATAACCTAACTCCCTCCACACCTGTATCACTTATACTTGCATCCTGTGCTCTCACCTGTTGTTTCCTTATGATTTTCAGTACTAAAATTAACCCACATTTGTTTTTCTACAGTGTTAATAATATTTATATATCCACCTTCTGTGATTACTTTGTTTGTGAATTTGTTCTGTGAATTTCTTCACCCAGGCTGTGCCTGCAAATGGTCTGTTGTGATCAGTGTACTACCCTGATAGATAAACTAAATAAATAAAAAATAATAATAAAACTGTGGTAAATTGTCAGTTTACAAAATAAAGAAAAAAAAAACAAAGGTGTTATTAATGTAAGGGAGGAGGGAGATCAGTGGGAGAAGGAGGAAGAGCTTAGGGATATGGATAGGAGGTACAGTAGAGAAGTTAGTGATATCCATGCATGAGAAAGTATAACGTGAAGGAACAAATAAGGAACTGGAGAGTCATAAGATAGAAATATAGATCAAAGAGTGAAGGTAGCACAAATATGTGTAATCCCACTGTTTATATACAGAGTACAAACATTCTGGACAGTCCCAGGGTCAGACCTCTTAAAAATAAAATGGGGACTATATTTGGGATGAAGAGAGGACTAGAACAGCCTGGGAGATGGTGACAGAATCAGTGGAAATAGGGGGACTGGGGTTCCATACTTAGACAATCCTCAAACATGCCTGATATTCAGTCTACTGAGATTAGTAGATCTAAATTATACAATTCTTCCTCTAAAACATGCACGCTGATTGGCCAGCCCAACCAGCGTGCCCGTTGTAAATCCCTCAATATACTAACGGAAAAAGGTCCAGTACGGACTTAGTTATGTCTAGTGGGAAAGGCTGAAGAAAGAGCCTTGTTACATTTGGGGGTTTAGAAACAGATGTGCAAGCTAAAAGCATGCTGTAAAGATGGCAAACAAAACAGAGCACTCAGATATTGGACCCAAATTATTATAACAGAATCAAAAGTATGTGAGGAGATTAGAGATGAATCTAGGATGGTGGACAGTCTCGCTATATTAAATGGGTTTAACATAGCGAGACAGCTTTAAAATAAGTAACGGAGATCTCCGTTGTTTGAGGAAGCAGAAGGCCCATGCTGGAGGTATGGGCGAAGGAGGGACAGTTGGCAGCATATATTTTAGAACTGTCCGGCTTTAGAAGATTATAAAAGAGAATTACAGATTGTACTGAATGACAGACTCCCAGAGTTGTTAAGTTTTTCACAAAACCTTGGAACTGCATCATGCTTGAGAACTGCACTATATATAAGGTTGCAACAATGATTTGGAAATAAAGGTCAACATGTAAAAAAAAAAAAAAAAAAACAATGTAAAATTCAAGACCATGGATATGATTTGCTAAGTGGGGTGGGGCTGGGAAGGCCAACCTGCAGGAATATAAGCCTCATCTTACTTGTACACTAAGGGCCAGCTACTGTACGCACATTTTCAGAGATTATCATTCTTAACAGTTTGTTATGAAACACTACCCACTGTCCAGTCTGTAAATAGATGAAAGTGCAGAAATGCCAGGGCGGCACAGTGGTGCAGCGGTTAGTGTTGTCACCTCCAAGCAAGAGGTTGTCTGGTTTGACTCTCGACTGGGGTGGCTTTTGTGCGGAGTCTGCATATCCTCCCTGTGTTCGATTGGGTTTCCTCCTGGTACTTCTGTTTCCTCCCACATTCCAAAGACATGCAGTAAGTGGATTGGACACTCTAAATTGGCCGTTGCTGAGTGTGTGCGTACGAATGTGTGGTGAGAAGGGTTGGGCCTTGAGCTAGCAACCTGACCCCGTAAAACCCATAACCACTACAGAATCAACAAATGCTGAAGGGTGCTTGTTGCCCGATGTGTCACATGGCATGAGAATAGAAAGAGAGAGAAATGCCAAAATACTTGCAAATGATGATTGTTCTTTATTTTTAAATACTTTGATTGAAAACATAATAAAATGATCAGCAGCTTATAGCAGATGATTAAAATCAGTAGTAGAGGTTTGTGTTTTGGAGTTAGACTGACACAAAACAGGCAAGTGCAGTTATTGCCAACAGACTACTATCAAAGTGGACAGAGAAAAAAAAAACACTTTTTAGGTCACAGCAGAAATGCAGGTATTGCTCACAGCTTGCTAGTGGAGTGTGCTCTGACACTGTCAGTTTTGGGAGTTGCTGAAACTGCAAGTGAGAAACGAGTCTACAGTATACTAAAACAGGTTGGAGCTTCTATGTTTTCAGACTGCTCAATGAACATGAAATTAGGCTTGATCTGTTTACACATGTATATCACATGTTTTACCTTTTAATTATAAGGTGGTAATAGTCACTACATGCTGCAGACCATACTAGACGATGAAGTAACACGTTATATTATGATGTGCATACTGCTGAGATTTCATTCCTGGGCCCATAATTTTAAAGGTGCAAAGCATACTAAAAAGTCGAATTCATGAATTTTGCACATTCATAAGCACTACATGTGTTATTAAATTTATCACTTCTAATTACACATTTTTGTTTATCACTAGTCACAGTGTAACATGTCTTGTATTTTGTGTGATTAATCGGTCATTATATAAATATAAATAATACATAAACCGTTAACACTTCTTTTTCTTTCTGCAGATGACAGCAGTTCATTTCGGATGACTTGGCATGTGATAAGCGTCTCTGCTCTTCCTGTCATATTGCTGCTGGGCGACATACATGGTAAACAAAATACTGATTTCCTCTGATTGCTGCTTATTGCTATATTTTGGCATCTATATCACACTATCGCAATCTTACTACATCGAATCAATAGAGGTCGAACTTTATTGATCAAAGTAGTAAAATATCGAATAACGTAAAAAAATAAACCAATAAAAAAAAAACTAGCGTAGGCAGGGGGGCAAGCCCCCTTGCACCCCCACACCCCCCCTACTCAAATATACCAACTCCGAGACTGCACTACATTGAGGTAAACGGAAATATCCCCCTTACGGAGATTTCCATTTACCTGCGCAATGTTCTGAACTTTCGACATTGTCATGCCAACAATATCGTATTTGATATTGTCAGCTTACGACAACATGAAGTAGACCCATATTTTGTTCCCCCATTGGCATACATGTATGCAGACTAGCACTTGTTACAAAGTTTAGAGATCTTGTTTTATTGTTTGTTGGCATTGTCATTATCCCTGGCTTAGATTAGTTGGCATACAGCTAGGGTCACACTGCATCTATTGCAAAAGTTTAGTAAAGGTGAAGGTGGGATGTAAGAGTTGCAGACCTAGGACTTTTCAGTATGCAATAAAGTATATTGTGAGAAGTCTACTATAACAAATACTGCTTCTTTTAGGAGTGGCGTTTATTATCTGCCACACCTTTAACATTTCTGATTGTATGCAAGATCCTGTATGCACTGATTCATATTAAAAAATAGCTTTGGTCAGTAATGGATATGTATTTTTCATCTTCTGTTTGTCTGTGCACTCAAGTGTCTGTGTCACTCTAACAATTGTATTTATAATTTGTTTTGTCCATAAACAGCACAGTGGGATTGCATATAGATGTGACCATGTTTTTCAGCCAAGGCGGCTGTTTCCCACAATATGCTGTGAGGCCATAGTAACATGGCATTTCATTGACTTTCCATTTCTATTATAATTTTATGTCCATTAACTTAAAATTAGATCCGATGCTGGCTTTACTGTATGGGCTCATCCTCTATTAGATATGACTGATCCAGGACTGGCCATATCCAAAAGACTTCAGCCCCCTGAGCTCTGCCTCCTCTACCCATAATACCTTACCATACTAGGATTACCCCAGGTCTCATTTTCCACCTTCTTGTAGAGCAGCTTGATCTTGAGCTCCTTTGGGGTGTATACTTTTCTAGTGCTTGTTAGCAAAGTCTTGTTTTCCTTTTCCTCTACCCTAGTTTTATGCACATGACCAGTGCATTTATTGTATTGGGGCCACTCGCCTCATCCTGCAGTGTGTTATTTGTGAGAGTTTTGCATCCGAGCCGTTAATGAGAGGAAGGACAAGTTGGTCCTTAAGGGTGTGTTGCCAGCCAGTAACTTTTCCTTCTCTTCCACTCCGATGGGTAGGGTTAATAAAAGGAGATTGGAGTCAGAAGGAGAGATCTGAGATCTAAGGACCCAAAACCTTTGAATGGGGATTGAAATTGATTGTTTCCCTCTTCTTGTCCACCAGATCTGAATGTCCCAAGATCTTCAGCTTCTCTGACTGCCTCAACACCATCATCGGATCCGACAACACAGACCCAATCTCCCACAGCGCCAACTCTGGGGAAGGCTCCTTTCCGTATGCTCAGTGTCCCGAGTCCTTTCCTGTTGAAAGAAGATACCTTTGGCAGGAACTTTTCACCCCTTCTACTCTGCGAGAGTCTTCTCCAGAATCATCTCCTTCTTGCCCCAGATCCCATCCTCTCCATTGCAGGTACAGTCTTCAGAGCTATCAACCTGCAGATGTCTCCAAGCCTCATTTGGTGGCTTTATTGGCTCAGTCATTGCTGTCAGTTGGGAGTCTAAGACATGCTGACTTGAAGCACCTGACACGGTCCTTCTTACAAGCTTAGATGCAGTTAGGAATGATCCCTTCACCTTCAGGTCCTCAACCTGAGGTTTCTGCTCCAGCAAGCTTGTTTCCTCCCACAGGCCCTATGGCAGGTGGGGCCAACTCTGGAGTTTGACATATCCATTGGATCATCGAATCCTAGGTGTGTGGGGTCTGGGGTGCCAGCTTCAACATCTGCCTTTGATGTCATAGAGAGGATGTTCTCCTGAAAAGGAGTGGAGTGGTTGGCATCAACCGGTATCTCTGCCTCATCAATGTCTGTGCTTGTGGACATGCATCAGTCTGCTCTGGGACAGCTAACTCCTGGTGATCTTCAGCCTGCCCTGCCTCTTCTGCTTCCCCCAGATTCTCCAGGGTGGGAAGCACCTAGATTCCCTAGAGGAATCCCTCATGGAGGATACAGACCTCTATGAAAGAGAGGGGTCTCTTAATCTCCCCATAGTGATGCCTCTTTTGGTGACCTTTTGGAGCTGCTTCATCAGCATGGGGGTTGGACTGCTGAAGCCTGGTCTCCAGAGGAGTCAGTATTTTTGGAAGCCTTTGAGGTGGACCCATCCACAATCTGGTTAGTCCCCCTCTGGATGCATTTATTGACTTGGTGTTCTAGAGGGTGTGGAAGAAGGCTGATATGGTGGAACCAATTCCAAAGAAATCACATGCGATCTTGGCCCCTCCCAAGGGCTGGCAGCACTGGAGGAAGGATTCTGCCATTGATGCTATTGACGTGGTGGCAGCCATTAAGAAGGATATCTCAGAAGAGAGTTCATCAGTTCATCTCCTGAATAGGGAGTCTCAGGCAATGAACTGGTTAAGGAAGTGCTCCTACACTGTACCACATTTTCTGTAGAGAGTTAAGTTAACTGATTCACTTGACAAAACTTCAGCAGCACACTGTGTCAGAAGTGTCAAGAGTGGTTAAGACACAACAAGCTCTGGAGTCTCAGAAGACTTGGAGACTTAGTTGTCCACCTTGCAGTCTATTGCTAATGTGTTCTTGAGTTTGGTTTCTGATGAAGGCTGATGGCACGTCCCGAGCCGCTGGCACGGGCATTGCCATGTTGTGCCACACTTGGATGAGATTGCGTAATTTTGCAGACTACTTCAAGGTGTCCTTTATTAATGCCCCCTATGATGGCATTTTACATTTTGGACCTTAGGTTAAGCCACTGTCTGCCATTGGAGTGCATTTTGCTCTCTCTCCACAGAACTTCTGTCAAAACCAGAAGGAGAGAAAATGTCTCTTCTTTAAAAAAGCACAGCAGCCTTTTCAGGAAGCTCCTGAGGAAGGTCCCACCCATGGCAGGTGGGGGTAACCACAATGGGCACAGCCCATGTGGTCCACAGAATAAGGGCTTCCATGGAGCTTTCTCTGTGAGACCCTTTCCATGATCCTGATTGGTTGCCCAACTGTCCGACTCTGGAGGCAGTCAGGGGTTGTTTCGCTGTGCAGCTGGAACTGGGAGGCCATCACCATGGATACATGAATGGTAAGAGTTATATCCAGCAGTTACATGATTTCATTTTTTAGATACATTGAAGGTAAATCCTAAACATCTTCCAGATGTGACATCCTGTCAAGGAAGGGATGCAGCCATCAAAATTAAGAAACTATTAATAAATCAAGTCTTCCAAGAGGTCCCACCAGGCCAACGCAGGTCTAGGGTCTATTCAAGGTTCTTTGGTTCCAAAGAAGAACAAGGTCCTCAGGCCAGTATTAGATTTGAATAAGTGGAATCACTTTTAAAAACAGACCAAGTTCCAGATGATCATGGTGCAGTCCATTTTACCTGTCTTGAGGAAGGACTGGGTGTGTTCAATGTACCTCAAGGACACCTACCATCATATAAAGATAGGCATTCTAGGAGGTTTCTGCATTTCCTGCTGGGAGCCAGTCGTCATTTCAGAGCACTGCCGTTTCGTCTAACCACCACCCCTGGGTGTTCACCAAGTACATGGCAGTTGTAGCAGCCTAGCTTCCAGGTCTTCCCTTACCTGAATGATTGTCTCCTAACAGTGTCTTCAAGAGCATCACTAGTCATGGCCAAGGATACTCTTCTCCAGCTGTGGCATTCCTTGTGTGACACCCGTGCACTGGCCCAGCAATCAAGGAGCCTTAATTATCACCACTAACACCAGTGAGGGGCGTCCATATAGGGGAAGGATAATAAATACACGCACAGTAAAATACAATTTCCCTTAAGAGCACACGCAGATCACAGTCAGTCTGGGGCTGGTTTCTCTCTTTCTCTCCAGGTCCCCAATCAGACTCCCCACTGGTACAGCTATAGGGTCCATATCTCAGCCAGCTGGGCAAGCTAAAACCTCCAGCACCCTCTCTGTCCAACCAGTGCTTCATGTCCTTGCCCAAGTAGCTGATGCACACCCACTTTGAGATGAAAGTTTTATACAACCAGACAGACACTCCTGAGGAAGGCTGGCACAAGTTCTCCAGCTTTGCCCCTTTTACCCCAGACTTTGTGGTAGAAATCACTGCCACCACCCAGCTAATAATTATCAGCTACCCAAAGGCCATTAAAAGGGTGTCCAATTATTACTATGCAATATTATTATCCAACTAGTAAATGTAGCCCAAGGCTAAAGCTATTGGAGTGGCTTTGTACAGTTTTACCAAAGACATGCAAGTAACTCTTAAGAGCTTAAATTATCTCTACACAAAACAGCCACAGTTGAACGGGTTTAAAATATTTAATAAATAATAAAAACACAAGACAATACTTCTTACTACACAGTGCTAGTCAAGAGTTCAGAGATCACAGAGAAATGTTTAAAATAATACCGTAGCAAAAGTTCTGACATCACAGAAAAACACTTAGTCTAATCTTTCTAATTCCTAGCTATTTCTAAGAGAAAACACAGTTCTAAAATAAACTTACATATAGAACACAGACAGAGTGCTGATGAGTTGGATGGTCAAGATAAAAATGCTTAATGCTCTCTGATTCTGTCTTTTTAAATTGATATCACAGTCCTGATTCACATTACATCCTTCTTCCCACTTTCCTGGGTTTCCCAGGCTAACAGGTTACATTCTTTAGTAAGCTCACACCTAGTCAGGAAGCAAAGCCATAAAGGACATTTATGCGTGCAAATTCTGGCCTCAACACAATAGCAAGAATTCCTTCACTTAGACATTTCAGCACCATATTTAGATCAAAGGGGCACAACATGCTTTACTTAGTCAGCAGAGTGCACTGTTGTTACATTTTTGCAGTTCCACGTGTAACAGTATTTTTTCCATTTAAGATAACAAGCCTGTGGCTTACATTAATATTTACAAATGACAGAATTATCTACAAAGTTCTATCTGGATAGGCTGGCACATTTCACCTATCTTCACTAGCCTTCACCCATCGTCACACGTTGGTCAACTGTCAGTGTCCAGTTTTCACCCCATTCTAGAATTTATAGGTTGTCACTCTTGGGCACAGTCTCTCAAATTGCAAAACTTCCAGCTTCCAGGTGTTTACCCTTCATTGTTGAGCCATTGCTTTGCTGTGTTACAGAAAGCATCTAGTGTCACTAGTTCTCAAGCTATTAGGCCACATTGCGGCCACAATCTGCTTAGGTCTCCTTAAAGAGGTACCAGATGAGGATTATGCATTGGACACTTACAGTGACTCACTTGACCTGTCTGATGGAGTTTCCCATCAGGTTGACAAATGTATCAAGGTCAAATCAGATTGTGGAGGGAGTCTCCCCTGGTGTCCACTGTGAGACCATTTTTTATTCCTCTTCTGCTGGGTACGGTCATGACGTATGCCTCTCTTCTAGGTTGGGGTGGGGGCATTTCAAAGGGAGGACTGTCCGAGGGACCTGGTCCATGATTGAGGCGATTCTTCACATCAGTGTCTTGGAGATGAGTAGTACTCAGTAGCAGTACTCCTTGCATTGCAGGTTTTTAGGACTTTTTACCTAGGGTTTGTGATCTCAATTCAGATGAACAATATGTCTATCATCTGGTATCTGAACAAACAGGAAGGAACCAGATCTTACCCCACTTTGTTGGGAGGCCATGAAGCCTTAGCAAGGGATGATTTTGTCTCAGCAATTTCTAGTTGCAACTCATGTCTTGGGGAAATTGAAAATTTTAGTGGACAGTCTGAGCAAGAACATTCTTTATCCACACAAGTGGTCCCTAGCTCTGAGGGTTACGGCTCTGATTTTTCAGAGCTGGGGCACTCTGTGTTGTGACCTGTTTGCTTCACTATCCAACACCAAGTGCAGTGGGTATCATGCTTTGTTCTTCTTCAGGGAGAGTCACCCAGGGGCACTCCTATATGTTTGTCCCCCTGGGTCTCCTGTATGCCTATTCTCCAAATGCATTGGTGATAGTTTCTCTAAAAGGTTGTCCATTGCAGAGTGACTGTGATCCTCATTGCTCCCTTTTGGCCTTGTCAGATGTGGCTCCCCTTTCTTTGGCCTCTTCTGAGGTACAGAAAAATATCCACAAATGAGGTTCTGTGCCCACAACACAATCATCAGGAAAACCAATACAGGCACAAGAAAGAAGGGCTTGAATCCAAATATAAACTCAGTTTATTCCACTAATTAAAAGCACATAAACTTTCCATACATTAATGTGTTTTTGTCTCGAACATAAAGACTTTATCAGATGCATAAATACCTCTACTGTGACTTCCTTTTATACTAAATTAAATAGTAATTTAATTGTTTCTTGGGTATGATAGATCTAGGGTTCCCTCAATATTTGGAATTCCCAAAGTTCACAAGAATGTGGATGACCCATCTTAGGCTATAGTGGTGGCAGAAGGCTCCAAAATAGTGTATTTAGCAAAATTATTAGATTTGAAATTAAAAGATGTTTGGCTTGGTGAGGGGAATATTGTAAAAAAATTTGGGTTTTCTTAATGTCATATAATTTTTTTTAGTGAAGATTTGATTTTTGTGACCATAGATATGGTAAATCTTTTTTTGGTCATCCCACATGAAATAGGTATTCAGTGGTTGGAAGAAGCCCTTCGTACGAGGCTGGACATCTCCAACAGTTATATTTATGTTTGCCTTGAGTTTGTTGAGTTAGTTTTGAAAAACAATTTTTATTTTGAAGGGGAATTCTTCCAACAGGTTAGGGCGTAGCTATGGGGGCTAGTTGTGTTCCCCACCTACGCCAATTTTATTTTGATGATTTGAGAACAAAGGTATGTTTTAAATTCCCATTTTGCCCCCTGTTGGAAGATATACAGGAGATATTTGGATAACATCTGTCTCCCATGAGTAAAAAATTTGGACAAATTAGAAGAGTTTATTAATTACATCTCCACCACAACAGATTTACTAGAATTTGCCAGTAAGGTCACCCATGATCGGATAGACTATTTGGATGTGTCTATTCATAAGTGGAAATGGCATTTCAAATCCACTATTTATAAAAAGGAAACCTTCTCTAACTCCTATATTTGTTTTTCTAGTGCCCACCTGTTTCATCAAAAGAAGGGTATTGTAAAGGGGCAGTTTATTAGAACTTGTAGAATGACATCTGAGGATGAAAATTTTGAAAAGGAATGTGGAGTGTTGGAAGAGATGTTTAAAAAAAGGGGGATATCCATTGGATCTGATTATGAAAATAAAAAATGAAGTATGGAAAGGTAGGATGGACAAATACTCTCCAATTTTGGGGAAGGATTTGGAATTAGTATGAGGGAAGTCTAATAGGGTGGAGGACCTTAGTGAATATCAAGGGTTGTTTATAACTAATTTTAGTGGTGATGCATAGAAAAGTTGTGGAAAGGGAGTTTAATAAATTCTCTGAATTTACTGATCTGGACAGCATTGGGAGGAAACCGCTCAATGTTTTGCCCCCTCCTAAAAATAACTCTAAGGATCTGTTGGAGTGCAACACCAACGCTAAAACGTGTCATCCAAGAAGGAAGGGACTTAAGTGAGGTGCATGCCCACAGTGTCCATGTACAAGTCATGGCGAAGGAGTATATATTAAGGGAAGGGATAAATATATATTGGGGAATCCTTTTCCAGTTGTAATACCATGGGTCTAGTTTATATTGTTCATTGTGAGGCCTTTGAGGCATTTTATATTGGCAAGACCAAGCCGAAATGAAAAAAAAGGGTATATGAACATTTGTATGATGTTAAAGTCGGAATGAACGCAATGCTATTTTTAAACATACCCTTTGTTGTAAAGAAGCTAGGTTCCTGTTTTTTGTTTTAGAGATGGTACCTCATGATGTGGGGGTGGCATAGGAAACATGGTTAGAATATAGGTAAGCCTATTGGCAGATAACATTAGAGGCCAGTAGGCACCCAGGACTCAATGGTAAATTTTCTCTTGCCCCCATATTAAAATTAAGGGCTGCTAAATTATCATGTTGGGAGATGTGTGTTTTTTTGGCTCAGTTTGAATGATTGGGGAGATTCCTTTTCATATAATAATATATGGTTGGTGTGTTGGTTCCTGTTTGGGGTTTTGGATGTATTTTTTCTTTTTCCCCTGAGAAAATAATAACATAATTGTATAAATAGATGAGATGGTATTAATATTGGAACCTCCATCAGATGGCACCAAGTGGAAATTGAATGGTCTAACTTATATTGAGGTTTTAATATGTTCTTATTTTTATATTATTATTTCCAATGTATTTTAATCATATGGGCTAGTTGTCTGTGTGTGTGTGTGCATGTGTTTATATATATATATATATATATATATATATATATATATATATATATATTTATATAAATGGGTGGATCTTAAGGGATGGATTAAATGTTGTTTAAATAATTGAGTGAATTATAAATGGAAGTGCTTGGGTTAATTAATTATTTAATTTAGTATAAAAGAAAGTCAGTAGAGGTTTTTATGCATCTGATGAAGTCTTTGTGTTTGAGACGAAATCATGTTAATGTGTGGAGTGTTTATGTGCTTTTAATTAGTGGAGTAAACTGAGTTTATACTTGGATTTGAGCCCTTCTTTCTTGTACCTTAATAAACACCCTAAGTCTGGATGAATAGGGATGTGATTATATGCATCTTTTAAGTTTAGCGTTACCAAAAAATGTCAAAGAGGAAGAAGAGGTAACAGGTTGGGAAGTGACATAATTTTGAATTTGGGCATTATCACAAACAGGTTTAGGAAAAAAGATCCAGAATTGGTTTCTAAGAATTTTCTTTCTTTGGCACTAATACCATCCTTGAATAAAAACCTTGGGAAGGAGGAACTGATTGTATCACTCCTTGGGACAGCATGTGATGAAGAATGGGTGAAAACAAAGAAGTCTGGTGTGGAGGATTTTCCCCCTGGAAAGGAGGAATTTCCTCCAATTGTTTTCTGTAACCTTGATCAATGGTCTTCAGACCCCATTTGTCTGAAACGACTTGCTGCCAAAGAGAAAATGGAGATTCAGACTTTCTGGAAGAAAAAAGTGGCAGAGTGTGAATGGTCACAAGTTCTCCTGAATAGTCATTCAGACTTGGACTCTCCTTGGTTTTGGGAAGTTTGAGGCTTCTTTTTGGAACCCCCTTGCTATTTCTTCTTGCATGTCTGCTTACCTGAATTTTGTTGAGACTGTTTATTGTTCTTGTCAAAACTGTGTGAGAAGATAAAAAATCCCTTAGACAATTTGGAAAGTAGGGCTGAAATCCTTAAGAGAGTCCCCCGGATCAGCTTGCCCCTTTCGTCAACAAACACTAAATACCGCTCCAAGGTATAATATAAAATCCCATTTTTAACATCATCTGGGAGGTTCTGAGAAGACAGACATGCAAACCTCCTCAAAACAGTACTAGTACCATAGCCCTGGAAGAAGTATAAACAAAGTCATACACACACTGGAAACAGTGAGTACTGACAATAGAATAAGTTATCTAAAGCAGATTTTTCCTGATAAGAAGAGACTGAAAGTTATATACTTACCATAATGATAGATCCATGTTGTCTGATTTTCATCAGGTTCAGCACGTGGATTGTCAGATCCAATCAGATCTGACCTTGGCACCATTCCTAAAGCTTTTGGATCCAGTGCTGTCTCTCCTCCCTTACCCATAATTCCCTGTACTTCACCTTAGTGTCTCAGATCGAGTTTCTCTGCCAAATTAAAAACTTATAATCTAGGAACCAAGCTTTGAATAACATACCAAAATGACTCGTATCATAGACTGTTCACAGACGGTACAAGTGAGGTACATTCAGTCACCAGAAAACACTAGGAGATAATTTGGAAGGGGGGAGGAGGGAAGGAAGCTGAACCAGATTAACTCAGAAGACACACATCTATCATTATGGTAAGTACATAAATTTTGTATCCAATGTCTGTTTTAGTCTGATTCAATGCATGGGACAGATTCCCAAGCTGTTATTACCTGGATAGTATCAGGGAAGAATATTTCTGAGAAGTAGAACCAAAGGAGGAACATAATCTAGATTATACATCCAGTCTATAGTGAGATGAAAAGGTGTGTGTACTGTTGCCAAGTTGCAGCAGCACAAATATCATCAATACGGAGCCTATTCATAAAGGCTGCAGATGTGGCTGTGGCCCTTGTGGAATGAGCTTTGAGTTTCATTTGTAGGGATAAGACCTTTTTTGCATATACAAAAGAAGTACAACCTGATGACCATCGTGAAAGTGTTACTATAGATACTGCTTTGCCTAACTTAACTCTAAAAAAGGCAATGAAAAATTGGTCCAATTTCATGCATGGTTTCGTCCTGTGAAGGTAGAATATAAGTTGGTGGTGGACATCCAACATATGTAGAATGTGTTCTCCTTTGTTTGAAAATCTGGGGAAAAACACAGGTAGGTTGATTGATCTAAGTTTGTCTCAGGCGCTACCTTGGACAAGAAAGATGCTTTAGTTCATAAGGAAACTGTCTTTGTGGAAAAACTAGGTAAGGGGGTTTGCAGAAAAGGAATTGTAACTCAGAAATTCATTTGGCTGATGTAACAGCCACAAGAAAATTTGTCTTCCAAGTCAGAAACTTCAAGTCCACCATTGCAGCTGGTTCAAAGGGAGATTTTGTTAAAGCCTGGAGCAAAACAATGATATCTCATGGAGGTACTGGGTCCCTAACTGGAGGACTTAGAAGGAATGCTCCCCTCAGAAAGGCTTTGGAAATTTTTAGAGATGCTATGGCAATGTTATCCTGACCCATGTATTCATTAGAAATTGTGACCATTTACATCTTAATAGTGGAGAAACAAGAGCCGCTGTGGAAAAGTTTAAACAGAAACTCCAATACAGAGTAAATGGGGGCTGAAAAAGGGTATACACCTTTTGACATAGCCCAGGAGAAAATCTCTTCCCTTTGTTCTGGTAAATCTTTTCTCATGGATTGTTTTTGAAAAGCAGAGATAATCTGAACAACCGAAGATATGAGCCTGGCATTTCTGGCTACAGTCAAAACTTGAGGAACCAAGGGGTTAGTTTCTTGGATTTCTGGTCCAGAGGAGTGAGTCAGAAAGTTTGGATACTGATCCAACATCCAAGGTGGATGTATTACTACTGGCTATAAGAAAGAGAACCATGTTCATTGGGGGCAGAAAGGAGCAATGAGGATCTCTCTGGTATTGCACTTTCTTGCTTTCCAGTTAAACCTGTTCGTTAGAGGTAGTGGGGGAAATGAATAAAGGAGACCTGGGGACCATTTGTGAACTAGAGCATCCCTTGGTGACTGTCCCTGTAGGTGGATTAGGGCAAAGTAACTGCTGCATTTGTTGTTCAGGTAAAATGCAAAAAGGTCACAGCAAGGCTGTCCCCAGTGGCTGAAAATTAAAGTTAACACTGTTGGATTGAGGGACCACACATGAGGCATTAAGATGGTTCTTCTCAATTTGTCAACCAATACATTGGTTATTCCTGGGATGTGCATTGCTATCAGAAGACATCACCCACTGCTATACTCGAAGAAGGTACGAGTGGGTTCCTCCCTGTTTGTTGATGTACCCAGTTACTGCCATGTTGTCTGTCTGGATGGAAATAGCATCCTTTGGGAGGAAGTCCTGAAATGCCTGCAACACTAGAAGGACTGCCCTCATCTCCAAGACATTGTTGTGAAGATTGGCTTGTAGATGTATCCAAGAACCTTGGATCATCCTGCCTTCAAAATATCTTCTCACCTAAGAAGAGAGAAGTTCAGAGTTACAATAGAGCCTGTGTTTGATCCGGGTAAAAGGTCTGATCCACTGTTACAAACAGAGACTGTATTCACCAACTGATATGATCTTTGCATATTTGAATAATGTAAATCTTGGTGTATAACAGATGAAAGTTTTGTGACCAGTGAGCAGAAAAAGTCCATTGGAGTACTCTCATGTGGAAACTGGCTAGTGGAACCAGCATAACTGTATAGGTAATAAGACCAAAGAGCTGAAGAATTAGTCTTGCCGGGGGTGATGGATGTTGAAGTACTTGTATAGCCACCAGATGAAGGGAAAGCACTCTGGTATTCAGCAATTTGTAAAGATGCATCCAGGTGGCATCCAATGAATTCTGTTTGTTGCATTGGCACTAGGTGACTCTTGGGTAGGTTTATTGCAATTCCCATGTTTTACATTAAGTGGAGAAAGAGTTCCATATGATGTAACAGCAGATTCCTCGTGGTAGCAGTAATCCGTCAATTGCTGAGATATGGCAAAACCTGGATGTCTAGTAGTCGAAGGTGCCCTGCAACCACTGCCAATACTTTGGTAAACACCCTGATGGCTGTGGCGAGACCAAAGAGAAGCACTCTGAACTGGTAATGATTGGATTGACCGAAATGCCTAGCTGTAAAACAAAACCATGTTCACATAGCAAAACCTATTGGACCATTTAGAAGTATAACAAATTTAAAAATAAGAACAAAGCAAAAGTACTACTAATGTACAAAATCAGTACAGGATGAAAAACATTTTTTTTCATGTTCTGGGTAGCTCTGTCCTTTAAACCGCTAGCACTTTTTGTACAAAAATATTGCTCCTAATGTGTTAGAAATGCTGCCATTCTTTGAGATTATATTCACAGTTGCCAAGTAAAGGTGTCTATATTTCAAACATTGTCAACAAGTATGTGCAGTTTAAGTGGTGCAGCAGTGAGTGCGCACACCTTTAGGGGAGAAGGCTATGGGTTCTATTCCCACACCAGGAAAATGGAATGCTGATGCTGCTGTGCAGAATAATGGGATTCTGCACTCCTGAGTGCGTTGCCCTTCGGATGAGATGTTAAATGGAGGTCCCATCTGCTTGAGTCAGTGGTAACTCAGGTAGATATAAAAAATCCCATGGCACCTATTGTGAAGTGTAGGGAAGTTCCCAGATGCCTTGGACAGATTTTCCCAAAGAAAAATGTGCAGATTTGCATGAATATGCTTGTGGTTTTCATCAAGCTAAACAGGAAAGAGGGTGTATGATAACTGGCTGCAGCAGTGGGCAGTGTAGAAGGGCCTGGGACTGGTAGCACGAGGAGGAAGAGGACAGGAACAGAGATCAGCCTTTATGCCAGGAACAAGCTACATCTTAGTCCAAATGAGACAGAAATGTGAACAGAGACCAGCCTTTATGCCAGGAACAAGCTACACCTTAGTCCAGATGGGACAGAAATGTGTTTTCAAAGTACATGTCAATGGTCATATCTTTAAAGGAAAACTCCGCCTGCTCCTACAGTTTAACTCAATCCTTACATTTCTTTTCTCCCTACAATATGGTTCCAGTGTTGTCTAGGTACCAGAAACTTAACACTCCCCTTTCATAGTAAAACAAAGCAATTAGATCAGTCAGGTGTTCAAAGACGGTTGTCACCTCTTCTGAAAAATTTACATAAACAGCACCACAGTACTGAAATGCTAACTTTTAAATGTTGGTTAGTTGTAATAGTTTATATGTTATGATAACTTAAATGTAATAAAGATTTCTGCGATATTTAGGAAAAAGTCATAAAATATTTTTCTTGTAAAGTATTAATACGTTTACTATTTTAACCCCCCCACACACACACACGCACACACACACAGGTCAGAACTGCAGAAAGAGAGACAAGTGGCAACTCTATCAACTAGGTGCACTGATACTGTTCATAAAAAGGTCTTTTATGCTTTTTTGTGACATCCTTCCAGAGAGGGACTGAATATCTTGTACACGCAGATCCATGGTAAGAAATTGTCACTGACTTTGAGTCAGTCATGTTAGAGTGCATGAGCATGTTCTAGTCTACAAAGGAAATGTGACCATTGACGGCAACCATAACATAGAGCTGAATTTACTTTAACATACATTTACTATGTAACCCTGCACTAAAAACATTAAGAAAAGGAAACCAGAAGTTCTTAACTGTGATTAAATGCATGTTTGACTGTGCCTGCGTGTCTCTGTGTGCATACATATCCATCCATCCACAACCCCTTTTTCCCATTTTTGCACATGGGGTTGGGGTATCAACTTCAACAGTGGCAATCATCTAGAGTCAAGGTTTACACCACCGGGTGGCTAGCCCTGCCGCCGTAGTTCATCCACACCACACACTCACACCTATGACCAATTTAGAATATCCAGTCCACCTACAGCATATCTTTGGAATGTGGAAGGAAACCAGAGCACCCAGAGGAAACCCATGTGAACACAGGATGGACATACATATAGACTATGCACAGAGACATATATATATATATATTTATATATATATATATATATATATATATATATATATATATATATATATATAGATATATAGCTATATATATATAAATGCTTGTGTTATATATATATATATATATATATATATATATATATGTGTGGGTCCTAGTTGTTACATCGAAAGTACAGTTCATCGAACCGTACTTCCGATAACTGACTTCCACAAAAGCGCATTATATTGAAAATGCACTTTTGCAGAAAAATAAAAACTAAATAAAAAAAACACACTAAACACGAATATGCAGGGGGGCAAGCCCCCCCTGCACCCCCCACCCCCTACTTTAATATTTTCACTCCGAGATCGCACTACAGTGGGGAAAAGGGAATATTCCCTTATCCTCACTGTACCACGATCTCAGCAAGAGTTTGCTTAGTTGTACATCAACACTACACGTTGATGTACAACTAACGTTACATGCAAACTGCATGTTTTTTTTTTTTTTGGTTTTCTTTAAGTGCATTTTCGATAAAATGCACTTTCGCTAAAGTGGGTCCGCGAAAGTACAGTTCGATGAACTGTACTTTCCATGTAACAACTAGGACCCAGATATATATATATATATATATATATATATATATATATATATATATATATAGTATATCTATAGAGAGGTTATAAGTATATGTGTACAGCACACATCTTCCATGTATGTACAAAAACTGTGTGTGTGTGTAAAACGGAGAAATATATTATATGCTTGTGTGTGTACCTCATGTCCTTTAACTAAAAACAAATCAAAATGGAAATTTTGTTTAACTGTATATATGTGTCTATACAAAAACACATACACATAATATTGCTGTGTGTATGTAGCATCTATACTATATGTGGGATGCAGTACAGTGTAAATACATCTAGAGAGAAATATTCAATAGTTATTTTCGTAAGTAGTCACACATGCACTAACATATGGATGCGCATGTATGCGTTTGTGTGTATACGTACATAACACACATGTATACAGATGCCCACAAATATATATACACACACAGACTAGGTGTGTGCATACATGTGAGTATTATTTAATTGTCATCATCTTAATCTACCATCTTTCTCCTACTTTCAACATGTCTCAAATTTTTTCACCAAACTAGTTATTAGGCTGAACTGCAATGGTTGTTCTATTCCAAAATTTGTAGGTTTAGTATGTTCTTGTAATATCTTAGGATAAAAAAAATGATGCAAATATAACTATCTCCCCATATGAAGCCATAAAGCATTCACTTGCTGATTCCTAGTCATTTAGAGAACAGTAACATCTTATAGCGCTGTGAGTTGTACAATATAGGTGCATACAATTTGTTAGTTATAATAAAATTAACATAGCATTAAGCATTATTAATGTATACAGTATAGTAAATGTTTAATGTTTTGTGTATCCATGGTCACACATTGAGTATTTGTAGCACATGCAGTCGTGGTCAGTGTCTTTGTTAGTATTTTTTTCTTTGTATTGCCAAGTGCATTTACTACTTGTTATTATCCTTGCCAATGTAGCCCGAGACATGGCTGAAAAGGGTCCTGGGACCAGTTCACTCTCCTGGTTACCAAAGTATAAATAAATACGAAATAGAAAAAAAAGTGGGGTGAGCATTACATAAATAATTAAGGAACCAGTAAAGCACATTTTAATTCTGCATCATTCACGAGAGAGAGAGAAAAAACTTCCCACTGAAGGCATTGAAAAGTGGGAAACAGACTTACTTTGGAGTCCTTTACTTGTCATCTGTGCGTGATACATACAGCAAGGATTGTTTACTGCACTGAGAGTTTCCACACTTCATCATGAGAGTGTGGGTGAAGCACTGGCATTTCTTTTAGATCTGCAAAAGAATCCCTTTACAAACCCTGCTATTTACTTGCTTTCTTTTGCTGAAAGTAGCTAACAGCTATTTATAGCATAAACCCAGCTTTGACAGACACATAAACGAGGCCCAGTTGGGGAAACATGTAAGTAGCTCTGTTACAGAAGGAGTGTTAGATGACAGTGATTCACAGTTCTGCCATTCTGTCTTAATGGCATGAGAAAAGAACACCACATTTTATGTCCAGCATGACTCATACAAAGAGGACTTTAAATGTATTTTGGGAAGAGGATGAAAGTAAGAAAATAAGATAACATAACCAAGGCAGGCCTCATCATCTGCCATTTTGTGGGAAATGCATTAAAATTCTAAAAGAAGCACTTGGAGTGATTTTGAGGCATTAAATGGCTCAGAAAACAAAGATGCTACGAGAAAAACATGCTTTTGAAGCTCTGTGGTAGAGTTTTCATGTAAACTGAGGTGAAAGGGGATTCCACAGAACCAAAAGAGAAATCAAATAACAAAGATCACCAATGGAGCTGGCAAATCAGCTCACATCCAGGAACCTTCTACGTTACAAAAAGTGCGGCACAGGATGAGCAAGTACAAAAAAACACAACTGAGATCTCAAACAGATGCCATATGCTGCCGGACATGCTGCACCTCAGAAAATCCCTCAGCGATTCATAACCCAGAGTTCTGTGTCACTTAGACAGAGGCACAGTATAGTGAGCCAGTAGCTATCCCCAGTGTTTAGGTAGAAGACTGACTTCACTTCCTTGTTTGTGAAAAATGAAAAAAAAAAAAAAACATTATAACATTAAGAAACAACAATAAACAGTCCAAATTTTCAGATTTTAATTCCTTTTCTATGAACGTAGTGAAGAAAACCTTAGACAGGCTTAGTCACTAGAATAACTCAAGTTTAATTTGAGGAGTGCTTTTGTCCACCAACAGACCTCATCAGATCATCTTTTCAATAACAGCTTTAACCAGTGATAAACTGATACATAAATCATGACTGACAACCTCATACATGGTAGTGAGCCTAGCCCGCAACTAAAAGCTAGCCTGATGTAACACTAGTCATTTTTTACAGTCCAAACTAAAATTAAAAACTCAGAGAGTACTGATTAAACGAAGTCCTAATAAACTGAAGTGTAAAACTAGCAATGAATTCCTAGTCTGTCTCCAAGACAGGAACAAGGTATCACAAAACTCCCTGCACTAAAGGCTATTTAGCACCAAGGTGACAATAAGGTCTTCCTAAAAGGAGCAATAAACTAAAAATCTAAAAAGAAACCAAAACCAAACAAAAAAATCAGAGAACTGAAGCGAGGGAGTGTGTGTGTGTGTGTGTGTGTGTGTGTGTATTGCGTGACAATAGGCACATGAATCAAGAAAACGGCACCCACCATAGTAACTTTGGAAAAGATGGAATTTAAAGAAACATCACAGGTAAAAATACAATCAAAACAAAAACTGTAATCGTAAGTGTATTAAAAACAAAAAAGAAAAGAGCTTTCACCCACAGATCACTGTTAAAACTAAGCATCCATAAAGTCAATCATACACTACAAATAGGGAAAAATGTGTGGAAAAAATGCATGACTATATAATCTGTTGTAGCATAACAGAAAACAGGCAGAAACCATCAAAAATATAGGCATAAAAAATATTCAAGAACAGTTAGGAAAGGAGCAAGTGTGACATGTCAAAACTGTTGTGTTTTTTTACAGAACCAAAAGAGGAAACAAAGTACAACGGCTTTTGTACAAGTAAAGCAGAAAGGAGGAAATGGGTGGTGGGCAGACAAGTCCATGATAAGTTAAGATGGGTGAGAGATTACAGGAGGACTAGATACAGCACAGGTAAAAAGGAATGCTTTGCTTCAGTCTTCATTAAGGACATGAAGGAAAGGTGCCATGAGATGGAGGATACAGACAGATGGGGGAGCACCAGTGCACAGACACAAAGATACAGAAAGAGAAGAGGAAGCATTGTCTTGCTGTGGTATATATCTGACCAGACGTAAGAAGACAGAAGTCCTGAAAGTGTCCCCCCAACTGCGAAAGGAATATTTCTGTCTACCTTTAGGTTAGGACCACACCAAGAAATACAACCTTTTATTTCTCAAACTCTTGCTAGATTTATGCTCAGTACCAAGTGTTTAAAAATGTTTTTCAACACCATAAGAGGGTGAAGCAAAAAATAAGTAGCAGGATCTACTATCAGGAAATTGTCCATATCTGGGAACCTTAAATGGGAAAAGACTGGAGTCAAACACACCTAGTGCTCTAGACAGCTCACATTGGATGGCAGAGAACTGAAAATGGAAACTACTCACCTACATTTTTCATATGATCTATGCGAGTTACACAGCAGGATGGGCAGACATCCCCCATATCCAGTGTCACCATCGGCATCAAATTTTCAGGGTTAACCTTTCAAAATTTTACATGTGATAATTTGATTTATCTAGGAAAAATTCAGGACTAGTGTCAGCTGAGTGTCAATGTGGCCCTAAAAAAACTAGAAATAAAAGCTTGTGACCCTTTGAAGTGGAAGAACCCACTGTATACCATCTTCTTTCTTAGAAGACTACAGACATTGTCTTGGGAATGCAGAATGGTAATGGCTTATGACAAAACTCTAGAATACCTTAAAAAGGCAAAACTCCACAGTACCATAAAAAACAAAATGAAAAACGTCCAGAATACTATAAAAACAACAAAACAAAAACAAACTCTAGAACACCCTGAAAAACACTTCTAGAATACCCTTAAAAACAGCAAACAAAATTCTACAACACCGTTTCAAAACTACAAGTAAAGCCCTTTTGTAAGAAATTATTTTTCCACTTTTACATATAATGAGTGAACCTTCCCCAGCAGCTGACACCTTCCTTGAGAAAAACCTGCTTGCCATAGTCCTGTTTTACTCTGAAGTTCTCTGTTTCTTCTGAAGAATCCTGCACTGTGTATAATTTGCCTCATCTATGATTGCTAAAAAGGTCTTGCTTTCTAAATAATGGCATTTTAGGAGAAGAACAATTTAAGAGCAGAAAGAGTTGCGTTAAAACATCAGAAAGCAATTAAATGGTTATCAGTGAACAACAAGTAAGCATTCTCCCATCTTATCCAAGGATACAAAATAATTTTCCCTGGATAAATGCTATGCTTTCATCACATTAGGTCGTGTGTAAACTACCAGATCATTCATTACAATCAAATGTTGTTCACTTATGTATTCAGAAATCCACCAAGAGATCTTCTGATGTAATGTGTTCCTTCAATATACAGTTGTTGTTGTTTGTCTTTCAGCTTTTCCCGGTTAGGGGTCGCCATAGCGTAACTCCGGTCCGCTAATGATTGGCAGTTAGTTTTTATGGTGTCAAGTTGCCAGCCCGACGCCCAACCTTCAACGAAGGCACGCCCACTCAACCGCGGGGAGGACATGCAGACTCCACACAGAAGGCACTCCCAACCCAAGCCGAGAATCGAACGGGAAAACCTCTTGCTGTGAGGCAACAATGCTACCGCTGCACCACCGCAGAAGTCCTTCAATATATAGTACCTAACAAAATATTTCCTTGCACAACATACTGCTACCCAACCTCCTCTCAGTCTAAATCATTTGTAGTTTTGCATGTCAGAATAAATAATGTGCTCCTATGACAATCAAGTTAAAGTAGCCGTCCAGCTCTCACTTAGAAAGGAAAAAAAAAGCCCTGCTTGTGACCCAGATGAGCAGGGTGCAACTATTAGCACTGGTTCTGGAGGATCTGGAAAGTGGAGGTAGGAAATAGCAATCAGTGTTACCCTCCCTATCTCTGAAGGATGGAAGCACTGTAGTTCATGCTACACTGACCCCTACTGGGTGAAGTGGACAGTGTGGTAGCAGAAAAAGATTCATGGCATTTGCTTGCCCACATGAAGCAGCACTTAGTCACTGTAGCCAGATGCATGAGCATGAACTATGGAATGCAGATTCCATCAGACAGGTAGTTCAAGTCGCACTTCAGTAGTACACACTCCAGGAACACAACACCAGGAATATGTCAGTCTGCATGACAGCACCTCATCTGGAAGAGTCTGTCCCCTTAAAGTGATTGTCTACAGCAACATACAGATCAAAAATCTCCCTCACCGATTGGGTCCTGTGGGGTTCAGTCAGCAAATGAGGAATGCTGGGTGGCCATTCATCTCACAGGGGGATGCAAGTCGTTGTCAGGCATGGGCTAGTAATTTTAAAAATACATAAATAAATATCCTAGTTGCCCTGTGCTAAAAAGTGATTTTATCATGCACACTTGTCCAGCTGCACTATGCAATATCCTAGTAAACTGTATAAAGATAAGAGGATTAAGATTTGGTGTCTAATCATAACCAAGGTGTTATGAGTTTTGAGACATGGATGTCAAGAAATTTGCCTTGAGAATGGAGTGATAACCATACTGAGAATATGTAACAAGTGGGTTGTGATCAGAGAAGACCAGTCATAATTCTTTGTAGTACATGGGCCTTCAGCTTTTCCAATGTACTACTAGTTACTGGAAAAAAAAAGTGTAGAAGTGCAAAGTATTTTATGGACGTGATGTAATACACTAAGCGATGTCACACAGAAAACTGCCAGGTGCTATGAGCCCCTCTGTTGAACAAATGACTTTAGAAAGGTGTTTTGAGACTTCACCGTACTTTATTCTACTCTTTTGTTTTCTTGTGTGACAGCAACGTGCATCATCATTTTAGCTTGTCACCATCATTATGTGGTGGACAGCAAAGGACACTGTTATACAGTACTGTAAACTAGACATTTAACAGTCCAAAGAGGTGCTTAATTAAACTTTAAGTATCTGTCTTGCTCTAGAAATAAATCTTAGTTTCTTTTTTCCCTGAATTGAGAGAATCATGGCATTCCTTCTACTACAAAAATGTAAAGTCTGTTTGTAAGCACATAGTTTTCCTTTTGTCTCTCTCTAACTCAAGAAACTGAAATAATGGGTTTTAACAGTTAATATATAAATTCATAAAGGTAAGGTTGCTTTGTAATTCATGCACAGCATGCTAATGTCACCCTAACTGTTGCAATCCTCACAAATGCATCTACATCATATGCAAGCTTAGATAGGTGGGTTATTCTTTGACAGCTGCAAGTTGTACATTTTGCTCTGAATTAGGAAGACTAATGACAATATCTAGCCAGCCATAGCATAGAACACTGACATGTAAACTTGTGAACGGTAATCTAGCTGGCAGTTTAGTATTAAACATTAAAGCTATGGGCAATTAATGAGCGCCATTCTGAAGTTCTGGGTTTGAATCTGTCAGCCACCATTTGCCTACTGCATAGCTTAGCATATTATTTAACCAAACACTAATACTGCCTCACTTCTGAAACAAAGCAGCTGTATCTTAGTTGTCACCATGAAGAACAAACACTATTTCAGCATAAAGTAAGACAAACACCACAAGTTAGGGATTTGCAGCTTACAAAATTCAAAGAAAGTCAATACTCACATTACTTCCAAGGAATCCCAAAGATAGCACTAGCATATGAAAACAAAAGTTATGGACTTACCATAAAGATAGATCAGTGTTGTCTCTGTCTGATTCAACCTATGGGTTATCAGATCTGACTCTGATCCAAGACCGGCCATATCCAAAAGACTTCAGCCCCCTGAGCTCTGCCTCTTCTACCCATAATACCTTACCCTAATAGGATTATCTCAGATCGAGTTTGATCCTCTCTGCGAAAGCTTCCATCACTTAATCTCAAAAGAAAGCACTAAAGATCCCAAAAGGGAGAAGCATGATCCTTCTGGACTCTTCTGCCTCATAACTGAGACACACACTAAAATGGTGGGGGCAAGTGGGAAGGAAGGTTGAGACAGATGGAATGAGACACACAGATCAATTGCTATGCTAAGTACATAACTTTCTAATCTGATGGTGTCTTTTCTGTCTGGGTTCAACGTATGCTACTGAGTTGCCAGCTATGTAAAGTCCTAGGGATGTCTTATGAAAACACATTCCAAAATATGGTACGATATGATGGAACCAAAGGAGGCCCTAGACCTTGACTGAATGTCCAGTTTGTTGTGAGACATAAACATATGAGGACCCATCCAAGTAGCACTGGCACAAACATCATCCAAAGCAGCTCTGGAGAAAAAAAACGTAGAGGTAGCCATAGCTGTGGTGGAATGAGTATTCAGTTTACAAGTCCAGGCATTCCCTTTCAACCTATACCAAAATAAATACAATCATATAGCCACTTGGACAGAGTAACCTTAGACACTGGCATACCCAACTGGGCCTTTGAAAAAGAGACTACGGATTATACTTAATAAATGATTTGGTTTTGTCCAAATAGCACCTCAACTGTCTATGGACATTGAGACAATTCAGTAAATATTCTCCTTTATTGGAAAAGTTGGGAAAAATCACAAGTAAATGGTCTGATTCAAACTGTTCTCCATTGCCACCCTCAGCAGAAAAGTAGGATCTGCTTGGACAGACACCTTATCTTTGTGAAAAAAATAAATATGGATGTACTGATGACAGGTCCTGAAGTTCCGACACATGCCTGGTGAAAGTAACAGCCACCAGTAATAAGGTCTTCCAAGACAACTTCAAGTCAACTGTAGCTGTGAAATGAAATGGCGGTTCAGCAAGCACTTGAAGTGTGAAAGATAAGTTCCATGGTGGAACAGGATCCTGGACCAAGGGGCACAACAAAAAGATCCTCTTGAGAAAGATCTATGAAATTTTCAGAGCCAGCAAAGACACATTATCTCTGCCAATGTGAAAGTTAGAAATAGCTGCCAGTTGTACCTTAATAGCAGAATAACTGGATCCTAAGTGAAGCAAGTCAGCAAGAAAGCCTACAATAATCTCCAAAGAGGCTGAGAAAGGGACAACACCTTTAGAATTAGCCCAAACAGCAATACGTTTCCAGTTCCTAGCATATACTTTACAAGTAGACACCTTCTGAGATGAGGAAAAATATGCAGTACGCTGTCTGAAAGCTTTGAGATATCTGGTCATCAGAGGAATTAGATAAACCATGCAGTTAACCTGAGCATTTGAAGGTCAAGCAGATCAAGCCTGGCAGGTGAGAAATCAGATCCAGAATGTGATCCAGGAATGAAAGAGGGTACCTCAGAAGAGGAAAACCAATACAGGCACAAGAAAAAAGGACTTGAATTCAAATATAAAGTCAGTTTATTCCACTAATTAAAAGCACATAAACGGTCCACGCATTAATGCGTTTTCATCTCAAACATAAAGACTTCATCAGATACATAAATACCTCTGCTGACTTCCTTTTATACTAAATTAAATAATTAACCCAAGCACTTCCATTTAAAATTCACTCAAACAGCATTAAAAACAATCCCATAAGCTCCACCTATTTCAAAATATATATACATATATACAGCAACCAGCCCATATGATTAAATTACATTGGAAATAAATAATTTTATTTATTTATCTATGTAGTTATTTCTTTTGCAGTTTGTTTTCCTGGATAGTCCATTGGGCTACAAGGAGCCCATTTTCAATGGAGTCTTGGGGAGAAAAGCTCCGGAGAGTTATAAATGCATAGTACAGAAAGAGCACAAATATCTAATATAAATTTCAATTAAATGTTAAATACATATTTTGGATAGTAAAAACCCATATCATACAATTCAAATAAATGTTAACATAATATGGAAATAAAAAAAAGATTTTCATTAGGAAAATTACATCAGGTTAATTCAGTAAGTAGTAGTGTATTTTTTTTTTTTAGGGAATTTATAGTTAATTTTTTACTCATTGCTCGAATACGCCCCAAGGGATGTAAAACTTTAGGAGGTAGTGACAGGCAACAATGTTTGGAAAGTTAGGAAGAAAGTGTGGTCAGAATTAGGTTGGATGAGAGCAAGAGCATATCCATTGTGAAGTAAGGTGTGAGTGCAGTGAGGTTTTAAACAAGGAGAGACTGCTGGTGGTGTAGATGGGAGAAGGGAGAGAGTTCCAGAGGCGTGCAAGAGAGGAGGACATCAATTGATTCCCAGCAGGATGTGTTGGTTTATGTAATTTAATTAGGTTTTGGGAATTTGATCTTAGGAGTTTATCTGGTTTATGCATTTCAAAGGTATTTGCTAGAGAGGGGCAGAGAGATGGGCTATGAATGAGTTTGGGTATATCTGAGGAAGTTTGGTAATTCTAGCCAACTTAGTTGGTGAAGGGAATTACAGTAGTGGGAAGAGGCTCTATGACCTGCTGCAAATTTAGATATTTTGTTATAACAAGATGAGAGTTTTGTTTTGAGGGAAGATTGTAAGCTGGTTAGGATAGATGCAACATATAAAAGGGATGGAATGAGGTATGTATTAGCTAATGTAATCCTGGTGGTGGGTGAGATAAAGCGACTGTGGCAGTAAAGCATACCTAATTTTTTATGGGTTTTTTTTTATATTTGCTTGTAGATGCTTATCAAACTTTAGTGGATTGTCAATGATATTTCCTAGTAATTTTGTGTCCGAGACTAGTTCTAGGGGGTGGTATTATTATTGCTGGTAATTATAAAGAATTGTCTAGGGAAGAGGTTTTGGATGCATTGAGCAACATAAGTTTTGTTTTAGTTGCATTAAGGGCTAGACTGTTGTTTAGCATCCACTGTTCGGTGGAAGAGAAGGCGGCTTGTGTTAGATTGTTAAGAGTTGTAATAGAAGGGGAGGAACAGATTATAGTAGAATCATCGGCATATTGGATGAGACTGGAGTTAGGAATGGCTTGGAAGAAATCATTTATGAATATGTTGAATAATAGGGGGCCTAGAATGGAACCTTGGAGGATGTCTGTGGATGTATTAAGGAAGGGTGAGGTAGCTTTCTTCCATTTAACTGCTTGTTGCCTGTTTGTGAGATAGCTTTAGAACCACTGGGTAGAGGAAGGGGATAGGTTAAGTTTAGAGAGTTTGGTAAGAAGGAGGTTGTGGGAAATAGTGTCAAATGCCTTAGAGAGTTCAAGGAAAAGTGTGGATACAAAGTGTCCAGAGTCACAGGCTTTGTTGATTGTTTCTAGGAATGAGAGGAGGAGGGCAGTGGAGGTACTGTGACCTGGTCTAAAGCCATGTTGTGTGAGGGTAAGAAGCTTATTGATGAGGTAGGGTAAGAGTTGTTTGTGTACACACTTTTCAAGTAGCTTAGAAATAGGGGATAGGATGGTGATAGGGTGAAAGTTTGGGATGTCATTATTATTGCCACCTTTATGGAGAGGGATAATAAAGGCCTTCTTCAAGAGCTGGGGAACCTGGCTTTCTGAGATGGACCGATTAATTAGTATGCTGATATGGAGAGCAATGGCTTCTGCGGCTACTTTTAGGATGTAGGAGGGAATTTCATCAGGGGCATTGGAACCAGGTTTGATAAAAATGAGATTTTTAATTCTCCCTTGGAGAGGTATTTAGTGTTTGGTGATGAAATGGGAAAGCTGATCCGGGGAAATCTCCAAGATTTTTCAGCCCTTCTTTCCAAATTGTCCAAGGGATTTTTTATCTCCTCACACAGTTTTGGCAAAAACAGAATAAACAGTCTCAATAAAATTCAGGTAAGCAGACGCTTAAGAGGGAATGGCAAGGGGTTCCAAAAAGAAGCCTCAAACCCCCCAAAACCAAGTACAGTCCAAGTCTGAATGACTATTCCGGAGAATGTGTGACTGTTCACACTCTGGCAACTTTTTTTCTTCCAGAAGGTGTGAATCTCTGTTTTTCTCTTTGGCAACTAATTGTGTCAGACAAATGGGTTCTGAAGATCATTGATCAGGGTTACAGACAACAATTGGAGGAAATTCTTCCTTTCCAGGGGGACATTCCTCCAGACCAGACTTAGGTTCATGGGTTGGTACTAGGCTATCAGCCCTAGGGCCTGTACAAGCCTAGCCATAACAATTCCCTGGCTATTTCTTCCCACACTATTTACTTCCCTGGACCCCTGTCTAGCAGGGTGACTGACGTGATCCCCGGGATGAATTTCCTTTCTCCCATCCAATCGTCAAGGTTCCTTTTGAAGAGGACCAAAGAGGCACTCTGCTTGACATGTATGGGCAATCTATTCCAGAGTCTGGGGAGTCTCTGGGTCAGGAACCTATCCCTCTAGCATGTTTAGTTTATTGTGATGACAAGGTTTAGATCCCTGGAGTGTGTGGCTCTGAGGGATTGGGATTTCTTTAAGTGTAGCATGTCCAACAGCTCTGGGTTTGACATGGCCTTGTATGTTAAGCAAAGATAGCCTCTGAGTAGACGATATGCGACAGAGTATAGCTGGAGTTTTTTAAGGCAGTCAGCGTAGGGCATCTGCTTTAGGCTTGTGATTCTTTTAGTGAGGTATTTCTGTGGCCTTTCCATTTGTTGCAGATGTCTTGAGAGGTACATACCAAACTGGGCATTGTATTCTCTAATGGGTCTAATGAGGGATGAATACAGTGGGACAATGACCTCCTTTTTTCTGGATGAAAAGCCCTTAGTGATGAGGTGTGCCACATAGAAGGATTTCCTGACTGTTGTGGCGATGTGGTTATCGAAGGTGAGACCACTGTCCACCTGTGTATTCTCAATAATGGGTCTAATGAAAGGATAACTATACTTTTTGGTTAGGATAGATGCAACGTATAAAAGGGATGGAATGAGGTATGTATTAGCTAATGTAATCCTGGTGGTGGGTGAGATAAAGCGACTGTGGCAGTAAAGCATACCTAATTTTTTATGTTTTTTTTTTTATATTTGCTTGTAGATGCTTATCAAACTTCAGTTGATTATCAATGATATTTCCTAGTAATTTTGTGTCAGAGACTAGTTCTAGGGGGGTATTATTATTATTGCTGGTAATTATGAAGAATTGTCTAGGGAAGAGGTTTTGGATGCATTGAGCAACATAAGTTTTGTTTTAGTTGCATTAAGGGCTAGATGGTTGTTTATCATCCACTGTTCGGTGGAAGAGAAGGCGGCTTGTGTTAGATTGTTAAGAGTTGTAATGGAAGGGAAGGAACAGATTATAGTAGAATCATCGGTATATTGGATGAGACTGGAGTTAGGAATGGCTTGGAAGAAATCATTTATGAATATGTTGAATAATAGGGGGCCTAGAATGGAAGCTTGGAGGATGCCTGTGGATGTATTAAGGAAGGGTGAGGTAGCTTTCTTCTATTTAACTGCTTGTTGCCTGTTTGTGAGATAGCTTTAGAACCACTGGGTAGAGGAAGGGGATAGGTTAAGTTTAGAGAGTTTGGTAAGAAGGAGGTTGTGGGAAATAGTGTCAAATGCCTTAGAGAGGTCAAGGAAAAGAGTGGATGCAAAGTGGCCAGAGTCACGGGCTTTGTTGATTGTTTCTAGGAATGAGAGGAGGAGGGCAGTGGAGGTTCTCTGACCTGGTCTAAAGCCATGTTGTGTGAGGATAAGAAGCTTATTGATGAGGTAGGGTAAGAGTTGTTGGTGTACACACTTTTCAAGTAGCTTAGAAATAGGGGATAGGATGGCGATAGGGCCAAAGTTTGGGATGTCATTATTATTGCCACCTTTATGCAGAGGGATAATAAAGACCTTCTTCAAGAGCTGGGGAACCTGGCTTTCTGAGACAGACCGATTAATTAGTATGCTGATAGGGAGAGCAATGGCTTCTGCAGCTACTTTTAGGAAGTAGGAGGGAATTTCATCAGGGGCATTGGAACCAGGTTTCAATTTTAGAAGAAGTTTTTTTTATAGTGGATATAGAGATGGGAATGATAGAGAAAGGTGGGTGATTGATAGAGAAAGGAGGAGGTTGAGGGCAAGGGATGCTAGGGAGGACGGGATGGGAGCACACTGAGGAGGGGTTGTAGAGGTGTTTGTGAAGGATGATGTTAGCTTGCTTATGGATTTTATGAAGAAAGAGTTAAATTGGGTGGCCAAGTCCATGTCAGATGTATCTGGGTTGGGGCAAGGGTTTTCTTTTTTTCCTGGGTTGAGGAGTGATGAGATTCCTTTCCAAAATAGTTTGGGATTGGTGGTGTGGTTGGTTTGGAGAGTGGAGAAATAGGCTTTGCAGTCTGAGGTAATAAGTTTTTTGACTTTTATTTCATAGTGTTTATATTAGTTTAGGGCAATAGTGGTTTTATTTTTATGGCAACGTGTCCAAGCTTTGTCACAGAATCGCATGGTAGCTAAGGTGTTTTTGGTTAACCAGGGTACAGGGTTACTTTTTATACATTTTGTGTTTAGAGGGGCAAAGGAGTTGAGCAGGTTTGTGAAAGTAGAGTTAAAGTAGGATAGAATATTATCTAGGGAAAGAGTTTTTAATGACTTCCAGTTTGTGCTTTTTAATGCATTTGAGAAGGTTTCAGCATTGAAGTTCTTTAGGCAACGAGTGGAAATATAGGTGTGAGTTAGTTGTATAGAAGAGGGGAGACAGTGGGCAAAAGTGGGGTAGTGGTCAGCTAGTGGGTCTGGGAGAATGCTACTATCAGAGATATAGTGAGGATGGGATACCAGAATCCAGTATATTGTAGTTCGAGTGATGGAGTTCTTGGCAGGCTTGTTAGTGGAATTGATTAGTTGTGTAAAGTTATAGAAGTTAATATTGAGTGGGAGATTGGATTGTGGCCCAGTTTATGTTCACGTCCCCCAGGATTATGGTTTCTTAAGTAATGTTGGTAGAGACCCAGAAGAGAATATCTTTAAGGGATGAGATATTGTCTCCAGGAGGAATATATATATAGAGAGAGAATAAATATGAGTTTATGCTTGTTTAGGTGGAGTAGGGCTGGTATTATTTCTGTCTTGCCAAATTTGGGAAAGGATTTGGTATAGGGGGTGACTAAGAGGAATGCTGAGTAAAGGAGTGCTACACCACCTCCCTTTTTTGTGTTCTGTCATTCCTTAACTTGTGGTAGTTGGGAGGAGTTATTTCAGAATCTTGTATGTAGGGCTTAACCCAGGTTTATGAGATGGAGAGAATATTGGGCTGGTTGTGTAAAAGCCATGCATGAAGGTTTGGAATTTTGTTATATAGGCTCTGAGCATTTAGAGCTGAGAAATGGAGGGGTTTGCCTGTTGCTAGGGGGGTGGGGGTTGGATGCAGTGTGGTAGAGGGGCCTGGGTTTGGGTGGATGTCCCCAGAGAGAAAGATAGAGATAAGATGATGGGTGAGGTATTTGGTTTGTTTGGGGTGTAGCAGACAGGTAGAGAGTTTTGTGGACATTATATTAGTGTAGTTGGTAACTGTGTTTTTAGAGTTAGGTAGGAGTCTATAGGGGAAGAGCATGCTAGTGTTGAGGGGGTAGAGACTGGGAGATGTATGAGTAACAGTTGATGTGTACTTTGTATAGGATGGGGTAGTGGTCTGAAAGGGAGGGAGTGGTTTGCATTAATAGGTTGGGTGATATAATATAGGTAAGTTAAGGTAATTAGAAGTATTATTTGAGTAAGTGGGGTAGAAATTTGAGGGCCATGATGTTGGTTATTAGAGTAGAAGTAAGGGATGAGTTAAGTTATGAAGTTAGTTTGAGTAAGAGATTATGGTTTAGGTTAATTGTTTAGTACTTTAGCAGGATAAGTTGTGTTTGGCAGTAAATGCTGAAGGGTAGGCTTACTGTAATGGGTCAACTGTGGGAGGGGATTTTGGAGGTATGATGGGTAGATTGGATGGTGGAAGAGGTGTGAGTGGCTAGCCAAGTATAAGTGTAGGGGTATTAGGGGTGGGTGGGATTTGAGGATAGGGTAGGGAAGCAGAGTGAGCCCATAGGGGGAACAGAGTGGGTAGAGTCAAGGGAAGGAAGAATCAAGTTCAAAAGTGAAAAGCAATCAGTAGAGTGTAGAGAGAAAGTTAAAGAAACTGGGGGATGGGTTGGAATAGAGACTGGAGATGGATATCACAGTGGCCTAGCTGGTTGGAACCAGTACTGACAGGCACTGAAACAATTAGAAAGGAAGCAACTGTGAAAATCAGTGCTGAAGTAGGAATGATAGCAAGCCAGAGATGAAAATGTTGCAGATATAAATTTAAAAACAGGAGACAAAGGGAACAGAAGATGTACTAGGGGTTAACGCTCTAGAGTGTGGGTGACAACATTAAACCTACATAAACTGGAACTATTGAGAGTTAAGACAACATTAAACTAAAAGCTATTGGTACTATTAGTTACAACAGCAAGGAATGTGGTAGACTGCTGGCATTGTGTTGCCTCCTGGTGGCCAAAATAAGTTATTACGGTCAGAAAAACTAACCTGTGTGTATGCTCATCTGTCCTGTAGTTAAAACTTTAAATAAGGAGCAGTTTACTTCTTTTAAAAGCAGATAGTTTTAAAAACAGATTCGAAGTGTGGATAAATTGCAATAGAAGGAACACCTACAGTTTAGAAAGCTGTACTTTTTAGTTTGTTTTTGGAGCTGCTTCAGGCAGGTAACAAGCAGATTTATAACTCTTTCACAAGGTATTTTGCTGGGCGAGTCCGTTGGGCAGCGGATGACCACAGAGTGTTTAACCCATTGGGAGAAGCTTCTAATGCCAGACAGCACACAGGCAGAGGAGAGTAGAAGCTTCCATGTGGACTGCACAGAAAGATACTCTCCAATTTTGGGGAAGGATTTGGAATTAGTACAAGGGAATAATATTAAAACCTCAGTATAAGTTAGACCATTCAGTTTCCACTTGATGCCATCTGATGGAGGTTCCAGCATTAATACCATCCCATCTATTTATAAAATATGTTATTATTTTCTCAGGGAAAAAAGAAAAGAATACATGCAAAACCCCAAACAGGAACCAACACACCATCCATATATTATTATCTAAAAAGGAATTTCCACAATCATTCAAACTGAGCCAAAAAAAGACACGTAACTCCAACATTATAGTTTAGCAGCCCTTAACTTTAATACTGGAGCCAGGGAAAATTTAGGATTGAGTCTTGGGGGCCCGTTGGCCCTTAATGTTATCTGCCAATAGGCTTTCTTATATTCTAATCTTGTTTTCCATGTCTCCCCATTACATCAAAAGGTACCACCTCTAAAACAAAAAATAGGAACTAGTTTTTTTACAAGAAAGGATATGTTTAAAAAGAGTATTACGTTCATTCCAATTTTTAACATCATACAAATGTTCCTGTACCCTTTTTCTTAATTTCCGCTCAGTTTTGCAAATATAAAATGCCTCACAGGCCTCACATTGAACAATATAACTAGTCCCATGGTATTACAATTGGAAAATGTATTCCCTAATATATACAGTACTTATCCTTTCCCTTAATATGTACTCCTTCATCATGACTTGTGTATGGACACTGTGGGCATGCACCGCACTTAAATCCCCTTCCTTCTTAGATGACACATTTTACAGTTGGTGTTATACTCCAACAGATCCTTAATGTTTAGCCCCCTCCTAAAAATAACCTTGAGGGGGTTTCCTCCCAATGCTGTCCAGATCAGTAAATTCAGAGAATTTATTCCACACCCTTTCCACGATTTTCTTGATAACCTGTGCATCAATACTAAAATTTGTTATAAACGCCCCTTGATATTCACTAAGGTCCTCCAATCTATTTGACTTCCCTTGTACTAATTCCAAATACTTCCCCAAAATTGGAGAGTATCTGCCCCATCCTACCTTCCCACACTTTATTTTTTATTTTCATAATCAGATCCACTGAATATCCCCTTTCCTTAAACATCTTCTTCAGGCATTGAACCTGATGAAAAATAGACAACACTGGTCTATCATTGTGGTAAGTACATAACTTTCAGTCTCTTCTTATCAGGAAAAAAATCTGCTTTAAATAACTTAGTTTCTTCCATTGCACAGGTCTGTGCTCACTGTTTGCAGTGTATGTAGGACTTTGCTTATACTTCTTCCAGGGCTTTGGTACTAGTACTGTTTTGAGAAGGTTTGTATGTTTGTCTTCTCAGAACCTCCCAGATGATGATAAAACTGAGATTTTTAATTCTCCCTTGGAGAGGTATTTAGTGTTTGGTGATGAAACGGTCAAGCTGATCTGGGGAACTCTCCAAGATTTTTCAGCCCTCCTTTCCAAATTGTCCAAGGGATTTTTTATCTCCTCACACAGTTTTGGCAAAAACAGAATAAACAGTCTCAACGAAATTCAGGTAAGCAGACGCTTAAGAGGAAATGGCAAGGGGTTCCAAAAAGAAGCCTCAAACCCCCCAAAACCAAGTACAGTCCAAGTCTGAATGACTATTCCGGAGAACGTGTGACTGTTCACACTCTGGCAACTTTTTTTCTTCCAGAAGGTCTGATTTTTTTCTCTTTGGCAACTAATTGTTTCAGACAAATGGGTTCTGAAGATCATTGATCATGGTTACAGACAACAATTGGAGGAAATTCTTCCTTTCCAGGGGGACATTCCTCCAGACCAGACTTCTTTGTTTTCATCCATTCATCATCACATGCTGTCCCAAGGAGTGATGGAATCAGTTCCTCCTTCCCAGTGTTTTTATTCAAGGATGTTACTAGTGCCAAAGAGAGAAAATTCTTGGAGACCAATTCTGGATCTTTTTTTCCTAAATCTTTTTGTGATAATGTCCAAATTGAAAATTACATCACTTCACAACCTGTTACCTCTTCTTCCTCTTCCACATTTTTTGGTAACACTAAACTTAAAAGATGCATATAATCACATCCGTATTCATCCAGCCATAAGATGTTTATTAAGGTTTTGTGTGTCTGGATCACATTATCAGTTCTCTGCCTTAGACTTTGGACGATCCCCTGCACCAAGAGTGTTTACAAAGTGTCTAGCTCCAGTTATAGGTTCATAGGTAAGTACTAGGCTATCTGCCCATGGGCATTTATAAGCCTAGCCACAGAGTGATGGCTTTCACCTCCCCATTAGATTAGTAACCTGGGCCTCTGTCAACAGGGCTCCTGAAGTGATCCCAGGGTAGAACTTACGATTACCCATCCACTCATCAAGATTTCTCTTGAAGAGGGTCAGAGAGGAGCTCTGTCGAATATGGATTGGGATTCTATTCCAGAGTGAGGGGAGCCGCTGGGGCAGGAATCTATCCCTCCAGCATGTCCTGTTTTTTGTTGTACATAGTTTCAAGTCGCTAGAACGAGTGGTTCTGAGGGATCTCGTTTTTTTGAGGTGAAACATGTCCATTAATTCAGGGTTTGACATGGCCCTATAGGTCAGGCATAGGTCACCTTTGAGTAGACGGTAAGCGAATGAGAAGAGCTGGAGCATTTTTAGTCGTGCTTCATGGGGTAATTGTTTAAGGCCCTTAATCCTCTTAGTGAGGTACTTCTGTGGTCTTTCTAGTTGTTGCAGGTGTCTAGTGAGGTACATCCCAAATGGGGCATTGTACTGTATTATGGGCCTAATGAGTGAGGAGTAAAGGGGCACAATCACCTCCTTGGATCTGGATGAGAAACCCTTTGTGATCAGGTGTGCCACGTAGAAGGATTTCCTGACCGTTTTGGCTATGTGATTATCAAAGGGGAGCATGCTATCTACTTGGGTACCCAGGTCCCTAATTACTTCTTCTGTACTTAGTGGATTCCCATCTATGTGGTAGTTTGTAGGTACTTTGTTTTTCCCAAATGGGATGACTATGCATTTTTTGGCATTTAGCTTGAGGCCGTGACTTTGACACCAGGTGTTTGTCTCTGTGAGACCCTATTGCAGGATGTCTGTGTCAGCTGGAGAGTCAATTATTGCACACAATTTACAGTCATCTGCGAACTTGGTTAGCCACAGTCCCTCCGCCTTTGCCTGTACTTTGAAGAAATATATACCGAACAGGAGGGGTCCCAGGACTGAGCCC
Organism: Protopterus annectens; assembly: GCF_019279795.1. NCBI lineage: Eukaryota > Metazoa > Chordata > Ceratodontiformes > Protopteridae > Protopterus > Protopterus annectens. The sequence continues at coordinate 792,407,404 of NC_056751.1, read as the reverse complement.
TGTGGGACTCCGCTTGTGACTGGTTTAGAGTCAGACATGGTGCCTGCCACTCTTACCATGTGGGTTCTGTCTGAGAGCCAATTGGCAACCCATCTCGTGACATGGGGGTTGATATTTAAGCTGGTGAGTTTGTCTATGATTCCTGAGTGTGGGATGGTGTCGAACGCCTTAGTGAGGTCCAGATATGCTGTGTGGACCACCTTCCCTTCATCTATGGCCTTGGTGACTGTTTTGAAGAAGTCAACCAAGTTCAGGAGGCAAGATCTGCCTTTAACAAAGCTGAACTGGGTGGGGTCCAGTGTCTGGAGGTTCCCAATGTCCCTGTTAATGAGCTCCATGATGATGCATTCCATGGCTTTGCAGATCAAGCTAGTCAAGCTTATAGGGCGATAGCTCCCAGGGTCAGTTGTGGCACCACCTTTGTGGAGTGGTACGACTGTTGCTGTACGCCATTCTTTGGGTACATAGCCTGTAGAGAGGCTGAGTTTGAATAGTGATTTGAGATGGGGGGTTAGTTCATTTTGAAGCTCGTGTAAGACACAACCTGGGATAGCATCTGGTCCCATTGATGCTGTGTTTTTGGCCTTTGCAAGAGCTGTCTTTACTTGTGTGTCTGAGATATCTGGAGCGCCACATTCTTCTGGGATGGGTGCTAGTCCCTTTGGTGGAGGGGGCGGTGAAGTGGGGGGGTGAAGTTTGCACTGAACTTGTCAGCCAGGATGTTAGCAATGTCGTTTGGTTCAGTGTATTTATGGCCATTATGCACTAGCTCGGAGCATATCTGAGTGTTTGCCCCTAGACTCTTGACATAGTTAAAGAAGGCCTTGTGGTTATCCTTAGAGTCATTGGCTATTTTTCTTTCGAAGTTGGCCTTGGATGATTTAATGAGGGAGCGCAGTTTTTTACTGATGTTAATCAGAGATGCCTTCTTATTTTGGGATTTTGTTCTATCTTGCAGGAGTTTCCTCCTTCTGTTGTAAAGTTTATTTATGGCCGGGGTCCACCAGACTGGCTTCCTCTTTTTTGAGGAGTTGGTCTTGGTTTTACTTGGGATGGCTCAGTCCATGCATTCTTGAAGGTGTTCATAGAATGCACTTGTAAAGGATTCTGCCGATGGGTCATCATTTTCCATTTGATTGGGAGCTTTGAAACTTCCCACCTCGATCTTGAGGAGTGTGAAGTTGGCTTTAGAGAAGTTTTTTACCTTGATTTCCTTGACTGGGGGGGGGGGGGGTCGGGATGTGGATGTCCAGTGTGATTAGTTTGTGATCTGATCTTACCAGTGACAAGTTTACCTTAGGTGTGGAGCATAGGTTCCCCATGTTGGTGATGACCAGGTCCAGTATGTTGTCACCTCTTGTGGGAGTGGTGACCAGCTGTTCAAGGGTGTTTGAGTTTATAAACTCAAGGAAGCATTGGGCTAGGGCGTTTGAGCTTGAATAGTTTTCCCAGTCAATGTTTGGATAGTTGAAGTCACCCAGTAGCATGGTGTTGGGTAGAATCTTCATACTTTCTAATGTTCTCAGGAATGCTACGTGAGGGTCCTGAGACAAGGTGGGAGATCTGTAGCAAGCTATAAATTGAACAGTCAATTTACCCACTGTTGTTGCACTTGGCTGGTCTCAGAATCCACGTGCTGTGCTACTAACCTGGAGGTGTGGGTGTTCTTGATGAATATGGACACACGCCCTCCTTTTGTGTTCCGGTCCTGGTTTTGGGACCTAAAGGTATGGTAGGAGTTATAGCCTGGTAGTGCTGGGGTGCTCTCTGGAGCCTTGAACCAGGTTTCTGTCACTGCACATACGTCAATTTCTTCCATACGAAGGAGAGCCTTGAGTGCGTGCATTTTGAGGTTTAGACTTCTGACTTATAGCTCTTTGCAGGCTACAGGGTATCTACATTTTTCTGTATTTAGATAACCCTGCTTATCTTTGTACAGTTTTTTTCAATGTCTCAGAAATCTCTCCATGGGGTGGGAGAGCTCTTACACAAGCTGGGATTCCAAGAGAACATTTAAAAGACTTTCCTGACTCCTTCACACAGGATTGTGTTTCTGGGATGTCAACTAGACACCTCAATCAAAGAGCATTTCTTCCACAGGAAAAAATAGATCTTTATTAAGATCTATTTCTAAGGTTTTCCATTAGACATTGGTCACTGCTAGGGAATACCTCGGGATTTTGGATCTCATGTCATCTACAATTCTCATGATACCCTTGGCAAGACCCCACACGAGAAAGATACAGTGGTATCTGAAATCTCTTTGGCCCCAGCATCAATACCTTTTATCTTTTCAAATCTCAGTGCCGGGGTTTGTCAGAAGAGAAGTCTTTTGGTGGAGACAACAGATTTCCTTAAGTCCAGGTCTCCACTTCTCCTTCCCTGCTCCAGTCAGTCACTGCAGATGATTCATACTTCACTTGGGCAGCAGTTTCAGGAGAAATAAAAGTGCGGGACGTGTGGGACACCAAGGACAGAACCAAGCTGATAAATATCAAGAAGATGCTTATCCTGATCAAGGCAGTTAACTCTCTGAACCATCTTTTGTCCTCAGGACCTCTTCAAGTGTTAACAGACAATACCACAGTCATGTGGTACATCAACAAGCAAGGGGAAACCAGGTCATATTCCCTTTGCAGACCGGTCACTTTAGCTTGGAATATAGCTTCACAGCACAATCTGTCTCAACAGGCATCCTACATTCTGCCAGAGCAAAATTGTGTAGCAGACAAGCTGAGCAGGAACATGGCAGACCCTCAAGAATGGAAACTAGATCAGGGAGTCTTCCAAGATTTGATCCATCTGTGGGGAGTTCCTCAAGTAGACCTCTTTGCCTTTTCTCTGAGCAGTTAACTGGCAAGATTCTGTTCTAAGACAGACACCTTTTCTTCTCCTTGGATAGGAATGCTCTTGTATGCTTTTTCAGTCTTCCCACTAATATCCAGGGTGCTTCTGAAAATTCAGAAGGAACCTCCCAATTTCATTGTGGTGACTCCTTTCTGACCCAGGCAACTGTGGATGTTCTTTGTGTTTCACTGTTGCAGTCATCACCTGTGGATTATCCCTGCTGTGGTAGCCCTCGGCCAGCCCAAATACCAGAGTCAGTGTTTATCTGCATCGGCTGCAGTCACCTGTAGTCTGATGTCAGGTCTTCAGTGCTATAAAGCAAGGCAGCCAACTTCATTACATCAGTCTTTCTTGCCCTGGAGCCCGTTGCAGAAGCAGTTCGCATGAGTGCCGATTAGTCGCTACCAGAGTTTGAATTTCAGCTGAAAATGTCTAAAGCTAAGTACCCCATTGGGGAACCTTTTTTCTTGCAGCACTAACAGATGTCTGAAAAAGCTAACAATTGTCTTGGCTGTGGAAAGCAGATCCCACATCGAGACTTTCATTCTTACTGCGTCACTTGTTTAGGCCCAGACCACAACGTCCCCCATTGCTGGTTCTGTGCCCTCTTTAATGCGAGAACCTTTCGGAGTAGAGCTCTTATTATAGACCGCTATTTTCTTGTTCCGTCTTCGCATTCCGATTTGGTGTCTATCAGCTAACAATCCGTGGACATTCCAAAAAAACGCAGAAATAAAGATAGAGACAGACCACACAAGGCTAAGCCTCCTGACCATGCTACTGCTAAGCAGGTCATCAGTTCTCTGTAATTCAGTGAGGCATTTTTGCAGCCCCTGATGCCCGATTTGATATCTACACAGACCTCTGCTGAGACCCTTTTGGAGTCCAGTATGCTGCAGAAATCTTACTAGTCTTCTGAGCCTTTGGCTGTCTCTGCCTTGGGTCAAGAGCCGCGACGCAGGCACAGGCTTCCAAGGAGGCCTTTCAAACTAGCGAATCTAGTCAAAAACCAGTGTCTTCTCATCTGACTACCGTTTCTCTCAGACCGACGGATTCTGTCACGCCAAGAAGCCAGGCCACTCCTAGAAAATTTACTTCTAGCCACCATCTTGCTCCTGCTCCTGCTCCACCACCCCAAGCACAAATGCTTAAATTGGAGGAGGATCTCATCTCCCTTATCCGGGGTAGTCAGGCCACAACTTCTAAAAGGAAAAGGCACCCTTCTCCAGAAATTATGCCAGAACAGGATTCTGAGGAATCTGACTATTCAGATTTTGAAGATGAACAGATACCTCTGACTGCTTATGAGGATTCAGATGCAGAGGAATCCATCCCTTCTGCCTCCCTTCCAGAGGACCTTTCCTTTGGGGAAACCCTTCAAACCCTCGGGGAACACTTTTCAGTGGGAATCTGAGGACCCCCCCCAGCCTAAGAAAAGACTTAGAGAGTTTCTGGACCTGTCCCAGCACAGACCGCTGGCCATCCCCCCATTTTAGAAGTGGTGGATGATGTTTTTGATGAATCCAGCTTAGCCCCTGATGCCCTCCCACCTGCTCCCAGAAAACCTGACAGGTAGGTATTACAGAGTACCAGATTCCCACAAATACCTGTGTAGAAATTCTGCTGCAGACCCAGGGATCATTACACAGGGACCTAAAGGAGCTAAGACTAGTTCTGCCAAAAATCCTATTCCTTCTGACAAGGACTCCAGAGCTCTGCACAGATGGGGTAAAAAAGTATATACATATGCATCCTTAGCTATCAGAGCACTCACTTGTCAGTTCCATATGTTAAAATTTCAGCAACACACTTTGGAACTATTAAAACAAAAGATTTCTACCTTTCCTGACTGTGCCAATTAAAAAGAGTTAGCAGATTTACTGCACTCTGCTTGTCAAGTGGTTTAACACTCATTACAATGTGGATATGACACCCTAGAAGCTTCTAGTAGGGCAGCAGTGACAGGATCTGTCATTAGGAGACATGCATGGCTGAAGGAACAACCTCTCCTGATCATGTCAAGTCTAAACATATTGATGCACCCCTAAATAAGGAGCACTTGTTTGGGAAAAAAGCAGAAGAGGTGCTTAAAAAGGTGGAAGACAAAGCAAAATCTATGCCAACAGTAAAAGATTTCTTTCAAGGTTCAACCTCCCTGGTTGAGCAGGAACTTCTCATCTAAGCACTGGTCCTTCCCTGCACCTAGCAGACAGGGCCAAGGTAAGCCCCACAGGGACAGACCATCTAGTCCCCTATCCCAGGGCCAGTAGAGAAGCAAACAGTGGACCACTTCTGCTCCAAAGGCAGGGAGTTCTGAACCACCCTTCTATGGCAAAAACTCACAATGAGTCTCCCCCCCGCCCTCCATTCACTCAGCAAAAACTAGGAGGAAGGCTATCCCCCTTCAAAGAAAGGTGGCTATATCTGTAACAAAGGACCGATGGGTCTTAAAGATAATTTTTCACGGAAACAAATTCTCTTTCAGTGAACTCCCAATTCCAAGAGGGTACCCAGACTTACCTCCAAATCAGTGGGCAGAGGCATTGAAACAGGTCCAAACTCTCATATCCCAGGGGGCAGTAGAACCTGTCCCCTCAGATCAAACAGGCAAAGGCTTTTATTCCAGACTATTCCTTGTTCCCAGAAAAGATGGCACTTGGTGTCCCATCCTGGATCTATCCATTCTGAACAGCTCCCTGGTGGTCCCCAAATTCAGAATGCTAACTTTGCAGCAGCTACTGCCTATGCTAATGAAAAATGCCTGGCTAGTGACCCTAGACCTAAAAGATGCCTACCTCCACATTCCCATAAGGGAATCTTGCAGGAAATTTCTGCTCTTCAGTGCAGGATCACAACACTTTCAGTTCTCTGTGCTGCCCATTGGCTTATCTACTGCACCTCGAGTATTCACCAAATGCTTAGCCCCAGCCATAGCATTTTGCAGACAGAGAAATATAAAGATTTACCCTTACCTGGACAACTGCCTCATTCAGGCAGAGTGCAAAGAGAAGCTGCTCCAGGACCTTCTTTTTGTCAAATCCCATCTAACTTCCCTAGGGTTCACCATCAACGAGAAGAAATCAAAGCAAACTCCCACCAGGCAGATCATTTTCTTGGGAGCTCTGCTAGACACTGCATCCCAAATGACCTTTCTATCCCAAGAAAAGCAGAGCTTCCTGCCTCTCTACTTTACCCAGCTGGCTTCCAGAAATCACCTCACCGCAAGGAAATTCCTGCAAACCCTGGGGTACATGGCATCTTGCATCCTTCTAATTCCACTGGCGAGGCTTCACATGAGAAAACTTCAGTGGTATCTAAAGAACCTTTGGTGCCAGCACTCCCAGTCTCTAGAGACCTCTCTCCTTCTCTGATCCCATGTATAAGGGCTGAGTTTCTCTGGTGGGCAGAGGCCTGTGCCAAGAGCAAAGGGCCTTCCCTTTATTCTCTGCCCTACCGGCCAGACCATCACCACGACGCCTCGGACATTGCATGGGGCGCTCACCTAAAAGGCAGGTGCACGCAAGGTCTTTGGGATGCCCAGCACCTTCACTTACACATCAGTCAGAAAGAAATGATGGCAGTACAAAAGGCTCTGACTTCCTTCAAACCCCATCTCAGGCCAGGGGTCCTCCTTATAAAAACAGAGAACACCACAGTAATGTGGTATATCAACAAACTGGGGGGAACCAAGGTTACCCTCTGTGCAATCTAGCCATGAACCTCTGGCTGACAGCTGCCTTCATGGGTGTACACCTAATTGCTCAATACCTACCAGAGGTCAACAACACCCTGGCAGACCACCTAAGCAGAAACTTACTGGACCCCTACAAATGGCAGCTCCACAGGGAAATCTTTCTGCAAATTACTCCGGAGGTGGATCTCTTTGCTTCGCACGTCAACCACCAGCTGCAAAAATTCTGTACCAGGGAGTTTCACCTCCTAGTGTGGAAGGTGGATGCCTTGACTTTCCCCTGGAAATCCCTCTTTGTGTACTGCTACAGACTACATGGGGAATCCCCCCAAGTCTATTTGTACCCATTCCACTAGGGCAGCCTCCATTTCCACAGCGTTCCTCAGAGGAGTCCCCACCAGGGACATCTTGGAAGCTGCCACCTGGACCTTTGTCCATACCTTTACAAAGCATTATCACCTACCTCTTTTTTCTAAGTCTGGGGCAGGGTTTGCCTCTGCAGTTCTGCAGGGCTTGCTGACCCATGCCTAGGGCTCTAACCTATCCTTCTATCCCTCTCCTCAGCTTTGGGAATCCTCCCACAGGTGATGTCCGCAACAGTGAAACACAGACATAGTACAGTTGTGTGCATTTACCATAAATGTAGATGTTCGAGTGTATTCACTGTTGCAGTCCTGGTTTCCCTCCCTCATCCCCCTTATATCCTTTTCCTCTAGGGGGTCATAAGCTTCACACAGTGGCTTTTAGCCATCAAGACCACTTTACCTTATTTCCTTGTGCTTCTGATGGGTTAGGGCAAGAAAAACTGATGTAATGACGTCAGCTGCCTTGCTTTATAGCACTGATGACTTGAAGTCAGACTACAGGTGACTGCAGCCGATGTAGAAAAACATTGACTCTGGTATTCCTCACATAATAAGCTCTATTCACAGTAGAACAGGGGTGTTTGATACAGCCTAACATCAGTCATCTTCAGTTGACTGCCTGGATGATAGGGTCATAATTCCTTTTATGCACCTGTTTACTGAGGATGTGCAGCAGACACTAATGGAGGCAAGAAAGCCTCCTACTTGAAAATCATATATTATCAAATGGAAAAGGTTTTATTTGTTTGCAACACTATAACCAGCACCCATTCAGGGCTAGTTATTCTCTGATTTTAAAATATTTATTTAAGTTACTATCCAATGGCCTTTCGTATTCTTCTATCAAGGTTCATTTATCAACCATTTCAGCATGTGTGCACATGGATCCTCGTCTTTCAGTGTAGTCTCATGTCAAAATGTTCCTGACGGGTTTTGTACAAGAGGCCTCCAAGAAAACCAGTGGGCCCTCCTTAGGATCTTAATTTTATGTTAGTGAAACTAACACTTGCTCCATTTGAACCAGCTTATCTTGCTGGCTTGAGGTTCTTAACATGAAAACAGTTTTACTGATTGCTTTGACCCCTCTGCAAGAAGGTGCCTGAGTTACAAGCTCATATGGTGAGTTATCTCATTTTTCATAGGGAAAGGGCTTGGAGAAATAATACTTTTATGCCTAAAGTGTTATCTGAGTTTACTTTAAGCCAAACTATCCATCTCTTTGTTTTTCTTTCCTGAACCTAAAATGAGGGTGAAAGGATCCTCCGTACCATGGATGTCCACAGACATCTCGGGTACTATCTTGACAGAAATAAATCTTTCAGATCTTTGGATCAGTTGCTCATTTATTGTGAAGGTAAGAAGGGACAACCTGTGTCAAAACAGACTTGTTTCCAAATGGTTTGTTATACTGACCATGACACATCTGTTCCAAGCAGAGTCAAGGCCCTCTCTACCAGGGCCTTGGCTTCATCTATGGCTTTTTGGAAAGGGTTGTATTCTAGAACTGTTGTTGAAGCTGCTACTTGGTCCTCTGTACATAATTTTACAAAGCACTATAAGCTTGAGTCCTTCTCTAGGTCCAGATCAGACTTTGCTGGAGTCATTCTCCAGGAGCTCCTGGACTCACCTCCTTCCACCTCTCAAATATAGTTAGCTATGCTAATCTACTCATATAGCTAAGGTTGCTGCAGCAGTGGTCAATTTGATGAACATAGTACAGGTGTGTAAGTTGACCTTTCCATAACAGTAGATGTTTGAATGATCACTGCTGCAGTAGCCACCCCCTTCCTCCACCCCCTTGTTTTTTATGTGTTGTTTATGCCAGGGTGTGGATGTTTAATTTTTGTTGTTCTTAGCATTGTCCTTTCATAGGTTCATAGGTGTGTACTAGGCTAATGGCCCTGGAGCCTTTACAAGGCCTAGCCCATAGAAGTACCCTGGCATCATGCCGCCGGACATTAGTTCCCGGTGAACTTTCTATTTCCCATCCACTCATCAAGATTTCTGTTGAACAGAGCCAGTGAAGTGCTCTGCTTGACATGTATGGGAAGTCTATTCCAGAACATGGGCAGTCTCTGGGTTATGAACCTGTCCCTCCAGCATGTTCTGTTGATTGTGGTAATGAGGTTGAGGTCTCTGGAGCATGTGGTGTGGAGGGATTGGGATTTCTTTAGATACAGCATTTCTGACAGAGCTGGGTTAGACATGACTTTGTTAGTCAAGCAGAGATCGCCTTTTAGTAGATAGTATGAGACAGAGAATATCTGGAGATTTTTGAGTCTGTGTAGCACATGTATTTAAGGCCTAGGATCCTCTTCGTGAGGTACTTTTGTGGCCTTTCCAGCTATTGCATGTGTCTAGTGAGGTACATGCCAAATGGAGTATTATACTCAATGATTGGTCTAATGAAGGAAGAGTAGTGAGAGATGATGACCTCTTTCTTCCTGGATGCAAAACCCTTGGTAATGACATGTGTCACATAGAAGGACTTTCTGACCACAGTGGAAATGTGGTGGTCGAAGGAGAGGTTGTTGCCAACCTGTGTCCCCAGATCTCTTATAACAACTTCAGTGTTCAGTGGGCTCCCATCGATGTGGTAATTAGTCGGAGGTGAGTTTTCCCAAAGGGGATGATGACACTTTTTTTGGCATTAAGCTTAAGGCCATGATTTTGACACCAGTTATTGGTCTCAGTGAGGCCTTTCTGTAAGATATCTACATCACCTCGGGAGTTAATAATGATTCCCAGCTTGCAGTCGTCTGCGAACCTGGTCAGACAGAGTCCCTCCATGTTGGCCTGGACTTCTGAGAAATAGATGCCAAACAGGAGAGGACTCAGGACTGATCCCTGTGGGACTCCACTCTTGACTGGTGACTGGTCGGCATTCTGACTTAGAGTCAGCTACTTTCACACTGTGGGTTCTATCTGTGAACTAGTTTGCAACCCACCTAGTGATATAGTGTTGATGCCTAGTTTGATGAGTTTATCAATAATTCCTGAGTGGGGAATGGTATCAAAGGCCTTGGCCAGATCGAGGTAGGCTGTATGAACTGCCTTGCCCTCATCCACAGGTATGGTGACTGACTCAAAGAAGTCAACCAGATTGAGCAGGCATGATCTACCTTTCACAAAACCAAACTGCATGGGATCTAGAGTTTGGAGATTCTTTATATCCTTATTAATTAGGTCCATAATGATGTACTCCATAGCCTTACATATCAGAGTTATCAGGCTAATGGGGCAATAATTCCCACGGTCAGTAGTTGCTCCCCCTTTATGGAGAGGGATGACTGTAGCAGTGCACCTTTCAATAGGGACAAAGCCTGAGGTGAGGCTGTGATTGAACACAGCACACAGGTGCAGTGCCAGTTCACTTTGCAGTTCATGCAGAACACATCCAGGGATATTGTTGTGTCCCATGGAAGCTGTATTCTTGGCCATGAACAATGCAGCTTTAACCTGTGCTGCAGTAATGCTGGGTGCCTGGTATTCCTCCGGTATTGTGATTGGTCCTTTGGGATGGAGGGGGAGTTGGCACAGAATCTGTTGGCTAGTATGTTGGCAGTATCTGTTGGCTCGATATAGGAGGTACCATTGTGCAGTAACTCAGAGCAAACCTGGGTATTGCCATGGAGATTCTTGATATAACTATAGAAGGCTTTGTGGTTGTTATTAGTGTCTGCTGCAATTCTGCATACATAGCTGGCTTTAGAGGTTTTGATGAGGCCTCTCAACTTTTTGTTGAGGCTAATAAGGGAGTTTTTCCAGTCTTGGGACTTCACCTTTTTCTGCAACAGTTTCTTCCTTCTGTTGTAGAGTTTATTAATGGCAGGGGATCACCAAATTGGCTTCCTTTTTTTTTGAGGAGAGCTTCTTGGTTGTGTTGGGTATGGCTAGTTCCATGCATTTATGTATGTGTTCGTACAGTGCATTGGTGTATGATTTGGCAGTCATGCATCTATTTTCCATTGGCATGGGTACTGTGAAGTTAGCCACCTCTGTTTTTAGGAGCCCAAAGTTGGCTTTGGAAAAGTTTTTCATGGTGGTTACCTTTGCAGGGGGGGGGGGTGAGATGTGGATTACCATGGTGATTAGTTTGTGGTCAGATCTCATCAGGGAGGAATTAACTACTGGTGTAGAGCAAAGGTTGCCCATGTTTGCAATAATCAGGTCAAGGATGTTGCTTCCTGTAGTGGGGGTAAGAATGAACTGGTCCAGGGCATTGAAATTGATGAATTCCAGGAAATGTTGGGCCAGTGTATTGGTGCATGAGTAGTTTTCCCAGCTGATTTAGGGGTAGTTGAAGTCACCTAGTATGACAGTGTTGGGTTGGAACCTAATAGCTTTCAGGGAGCTTAGGAACGTGGAGTGAGAGTCTTGGGATATGGTTGGGGACCTATAGCAGGCTGTGACCTGAATCTCCGTCTTACCCACTGTTAGTTGTACCTGAAGTATCTCCAATGCATTATGCTCGGCTACTCATCTGGGGGTGTGCATATCCTTTATGAATATGGAGACACCACCACCCTTGGAGCTTCGGTCCATCTTCTGGGGCCGAAAGGTGTGGAATGAGTTATAACCTGGTAGCGCAGACATGCTTTCTGCTGCTTTAAACCAGATCTCCGTTACAACACAAATGTCGATGTTCTCCAGTTTGGGGAGTGCTACGAGCAAGTGCATCTTGAGATTTAGACTTATAACATAGAGCAGCATGACCCTCAGATTGCATTTATTTATAGCTGTTATGGGCTCAACTTCTCTCTCTTTGCTGGCAGGAAAGCTCTGAAAGGCGTTGCACCCAAAATTGTCTTTTAATCAGCTCAGCTCGAGCTGTGTTACAGTTTGTGTGTGTCGAAGGTGCCCTAAAGCTTTGTAAGCTGGCCGTCTGTCATGTGCTTGACAGGATATAACCCATATAGCCAAGGCTACTGCAGCAGTGATAATTTGAACATCTACTGTTAAGTTCATCTTGTACAGCTGTACTCTCTGACAGTTGCACTGGTGCCCTTGACTCCAACAGCCGTCCATTCTACTTGTGGTTTGGTGCCAGCAGCCTGGCCTCCATCAGCTCCGACTACTTCCATGATGTATTCAACTCTAGTCTCCTTGGAGAAGAGTGCCTTCTGGAGCCAAGGTATCAGGATTGATGGTTGCATGTCAGATTTGATCCTAAGGTTTTTAGAGCTGTCTCTGCCCCTCAATGCCTCTTCCCTATATAGCTTAGCTGCAATCTCAATATCAGATATGACCGAGTCTGCAGTTGGTATGGTGTTTTTCCTTGGATGCTTGGATTTGAAGGCACCTTTAGATAGCTGTCTGACTTTGGCACTGACAATCAGCATCGTAGAAAGGATTCTACCTTACGCAGAGATTGGTTCCTGTCTTCATTTGTCTGGTCCATCTTGATCCTGTCATCCTCCTCGGGCCTGGGTTTCTCATGAGTTTGTGTCTGAGCAGCCTGTGCCATTGAGCTTCAACCAGACCCATTCCAGGGCCTCCCCATCCCCAGTTGATTATTTGTCCCCTCTGGGCTTCACTCCCCCCAGGAGGCACCTAAGAAGGTTTGATGCAAGAGAAAACACCTAGATTTCCCAGAGGAATCTCTCATTGAGGACTCGGACCTCGATGAATGAGAAGGGTCCACGAAATCTCCCTTGAAGATGCCTCTTCTGGCAATTTATTGGAATAAATGAGACAACGGTGGGGGAGGGGTTGAACTACCAGTGCCTCTTCTCAGGAGACTCTGTCTTCCGCAAATACTTTCTGACACCCATTCCTTTAATGGGTGGTTCTATGTCTGGATGCCCTTGTAGACCTTGTATGCAGGAGAGGTTGAAGAGAACCAGATATGGTAGAGCCGATCCCCCATAAATTGGACAAGGTATTGGTCCCCAAAAGAACAGATCATTTTGATGTATAGGTCCCTTTGTGGGTGCAGTTGTCATTGCAGCAGCCACAAAAAAGGAGAGATCTGGGGCAAGCTCCTCAGTCTATCATCTGAATAGACAGTCATGAGCATTAGACTACTTTGCCCAGCACACCTATCCTTTGGCCATGTTTTTCCTCTCTGCACTAAATTATTTGGCAATTTAATGTAGGTTTCAAAGAGATTGGGCTTCTAAAGTCTCAAATTGGTTGCTCCTCAGTATTCATCAGAGTCTTGTAAGATGTTGGAGACCCAACTGTCCACTATGCAGTCTGTATCCAATGTTTCTATGCACTTTATCACCATTATGGCAGATGGTTCTGACCACATGGCTGACAATGGTATTGCTGCTTGAGATCATGGCTGGATGTGCCTTTGTGATGTTGAGAACTGCTTCAGGGTGTCATTCTTAAGTGTTCCCTTTGACAGGGCAACACTTTTTGGTGCAAAGTCACATCTTCAAGGAGTGAATAGGATGTTAAGACATTTTCAGCCATGGAGATAAGCTGCTGCACCCCCTCAAAGGACCATCTTAAGGAATCAGAGGGAGAAGGAAGACGTTCTGTAACAATTTTCTGTAGTTTTCCCAAGACAGCGCTGGTGATAGTGCCCCCTGAGGTAGGAGGCCAGCTTTAATGGTCTCTGTCCCAGAGTCTGGGGTGGTCAGCAGTGTCAGGGCTTCAGAGGTGTTTTCTTGGGGAGGTCCTTTCAGCACCCCTTAAATTTTGCCAGACTGCTGCACTGTGTAGGTAGTTGGGCGGGTTTGACTTTGCACTCACAAGCTTGGGAGGCCGTTACATCAGACACCTTGGTGTTGAGATTCATGTCCAGAGGATACTCAGCTCCATTTCACACCATTTCAAATCTGAAACTGAACCACCTCCCTGATTTTCCACCCACCAGTGGAGGGAAGCAACACTGGAAATAGAAAGGTTGCTGACAAACCAAGTAATTCAAGAGGTCCCACCAGACCAGTTAGGATTCAGGGTCTATTCAAGGTTCTTTTTGGTGTCAAAGAAAATGGGATCTCAGGCCCATATTGGACCCAAGAAAGGTAAATTTATATGTCATTGTGGCTGGTAACTTTTCAGTCCCTTCTGCCTCTACTGAAGAAGAATAATTGGATGTGACCGGTGGACTTAAAGGATAGCTACCACTATATAAAGATGGAGAGGTGCTCTAGAAGGTTCTTTGTCTTCAGGCTGGAAGCCATTCATTGACAGTTTTGAGCATTGTCATTCAGTCTCACCACAGCCCCTCACTGATCCAATAAAGAGATTACTTCAGCTGTGCGTGTCTGTGGGAATCAAGATCAATTTTTAGAAATCCAGGTTGTAACCTGTACAGAGCCTAAAGTTTATCAGGTGCAATCTGGACACCAACAAACAAATATTAATGCTACTCCCATCAAGGTTGTCATTTCTATAGACACTAACCAGTCTGATCTAAGGCCACCTGCTTTCTTCGTTCAGTGAATCCTTGGTCATATGCCTGCAGCCACTTTTCTTGTACATCTGTTAAGATACTGCATGAGAATTCTGCAGTGGACCCTGTCAGCTCAGTGGTCTAGTTACATCCAATGAACTTTCTGATTTACCTCACCAGTATTCCAACACATCCATTGGTGGATGTCCTCCTGTCTGGTTTCTTTAGGTTGCCCTTTCATTTCCGCCCCCCCAGTCAAAAGCCACGGTGACCACAGATGCTTTCCTCCTGGAGTGGGGGTGGGACACTACAGCTTGCTAGCCTCGGGAATGACTTTCAAGGTACCTAGTCACAAGCAAAGGCCCACTTACACATCAGGGTTTTGTTAATGAGGGCAGTTCTGCTAGTGTTGCAGATATTTTAAAATCTGTTCTCCAAAGGTGTGCTTATGATTTAGTCCGACAACACTGTGTGTGGTACTTGAACAAGCAGGAGCAGCATTTACCTTCTGTATCAAGAGGCTATGAGAGTATGCAACGGACAATGTCCTTGCAGCATTTTCTGATAGCAACACACATCTTAGGGTAGTCGAACATTCTAGCTGACAAATTGAACAGGAGCATCTTGATGCTGTATGAGTGGTCCCTCAGTTCCCAGTGGTGGCTCATTTAATCAATAACAGCTAAGTGAGTATCCATTTATTCACACATCTGTCAAACGCAACAAATCAACAAAGTGAAGACAGTAAACTCCAACACACACAGTACTTAACTGAAAAATTACCGAACACAAAAAAAAAATTGTTTCTTCTACAGTTGGAAACACATAAAACTGCACTCCAAATACATGCTGTAAAAATGAATTTACATGATGTGCTCCAAACACACAAACCCACCCAGCAATGGAGTTTTGATGCCCTCACGTTAATTTTGTAGGCCAATTCCACAGTTGCAAAATCTTGAATGTGAAGTTGTTCAGTCTCGCCGTTCATTCATCACTGATGGGTTCGGAGCCGATCCTCGGCTCCGACTAGCAAGCTCAAAGTTCTCCAGTAGCTCGAGACGCCACCCCTTGTCCCACAATGCACTGCTGGAATACCTCAGATCTAGTTTGCTGCGGCACGGATCTCTTGGTTTCCAGCTTTGCTCGAGACTTTAGTGGGAGTTTTTCAACTTTCAGCAAGGTATATTTTTCAATTTTTATATATCTTTCATATATTTTTCATAGTAGATATTACTAGCTAGCAGATAGTGCTTTTCTGTGTTCATGCCACTTTCCTCAGATTAATCTATCTTGTCTTCGGCCCTTTGGCCTTAGGATTCCTTCTTAGTTATTAATCAAAGTTCCCTGTTGGGACTATTGTTTTTGGATTAGTTAATCCTGTTTATATTTATGTAGTTGCAGTTGACCTTTGGGCTGTGTGTTTGTGTGAGTTGGTTAGTTTTGATAACTCTAGTTAAAGAGTGTGTTTTTTCTATTGTGGAAATGTCTGAAGAAAAAGACAAACATCCAAAGTCTGGGTTCAAAAAGTGCCCAGACTGCGGACAGAAAATGTCAGTCATGGATGCCCATGTGCAGTGTGTTTACTGATGTTCATCGTGCATACAGCTGCAGTAATCACAGATGGGTTTTCAGCCGTCAGGCGGTCCCTCTGTCGGCCGAATTCCAAAGTCTTGGTCGGCCGGTTGTTGTCGCTACTCTTCTGACGTCAGGAAGGCCAGAGTATATAAGACACAGCGCCATGTTCTTCAGTCTTTTTGCTGCCGAAGCAGAAGCAGTTCGCAAGTGCGGTCGGCCAGCTCCTGAATTACGAAAATATTTGGAACCGAAGTCTTCATTAAAGCTAAGTACCCGTTGGGAATCTTTTCTTGCCTCAGACCGATGTCAGAAAAAGTTAATAATTGTATTTCTTGTGGGAAGCAAATACCGCATAAGGATTTCCATTCCCTTTGCATACCTTGTTTGGGCCCAGACCACGGCGTCTCGGGCTGTCGCTTTTGCGCTACCTTCAATAAGCACTATCAGCGTCGGCGGAGTTCGCCCAACACTTTTTGGTAAAGCTTTTGACTATAAAATGTCGTCCGACACTCCGACTACCGTTTATCCAAAGCGCAAGGAAAAGGACCGACAGGCGGGCCCGCCGTCTCCACCGACACCACGCGAAACAGGCTCACGTGGTCCGGTTCTCAGTGAGACGCCTTTGCAGTCCCTGACTACCGGCGACACTCCTTGGCAGTGTCTTCTGTACCGAGACCGCTGGGTCATCGGCCCTTTCCCAGACTACAACGGCCCCAGCTTATGTCGAGCCTACTAATGTGGACAGATCTACATCCACCCATGGTGTATTTAGGCCTTCATCCTCTTTTTCAATTAAGGCCTTTACTAAATCCAAAGCAGCCAGGCATCACACTAGGCCTGCTGCACAAGGCCCATCTCCTGGACCCATGCCTAAGAAACACATGCTTAAAATGGCTGAGGATCTTATAACTCTTATCAGAGCTTCTCAGCCCCCTCCTGACAAGAGACCCAGAGTGGAGGAAGAATCCCCCTCTTCTGATCAGGGATCCATTTTATCAGAGCATTCTGATGCTGAGGAACACTCTTATTCCCCTTTTGAGTATTCGGATGCAGAGCTGTCTATTCTTTCTGTATCCCCCCCTGAGGATTTTTCTTTTGGGGAAACCTTGCACACCTTGAGGGAACACTTCCATTGGGAAGGCCAAGACTTTTCAGACTCCAAGAAAAGGCTTAGGGAATTTCTTTGGTTACCTCAGCACAGACCTCTGGCTATTCCCCCTGTTTTGGAGGTACTGGATGATGTCTATTCGGAGGCTTGTTTTAATCCTGATTCACTGCCTCCTGCACCAGTTAAGCCTGATAGATATTACAGAGTACCCAGTTCTCACCAATTTCTCTACAAAGGCCATAATGCTGACCCTGAAACCATTTCACAAGGCCCTAAGGGAATAAAGGCCTCCACTGCCAAGAATCCACTTCCTGCAGAAAGGGAATCTAGATCCCTAGAAAGGTGGGGTAAGAAGGTTTATACCTCGGCCACCCTAGCCATGAGGGCCTTAAACTGCCAGTTTCATATGATTAAATATCAACAGTTCCTGTTATCACAATTAAAAAACAAAATGTCTCAACCTGAACAACCAGATTTAAAAGAGTTACAGGATATGATGCATAGTGCAGAACAAGTGGGTAAACACACTTTACAATGTGGTTATGATGCCCTAGAGGCCTCCAGTAGAGCGGCTGCTACAGGATCAGTCATTCGCAGACATGCCTGGCTTAGGGAACAAAATCTGCCTGATCATGTGAAAGCAAAACTTCTTGATGCACCTTTACAAAAGGATGTTCTTTTTGGTACTAATGCTGAGGATATATTACGAAAATGGAAGAGAAAGCCAAATCTATGCAAACTGTCAAAGCTTTCTTACAGGTCCAGCCACCACGATTTAGCAGGAATTGGCCATCAAAAAACTGGTCCTTTCCAGCCACTGACAAGCCCCAAAGAGGCAGATACAGACGGAAGGGGCAGAGGGCAATCACAAGGGTCATATAGAGGCAGACAATGGCAATCTCCAGCACCAAGAGGTGGTGAAGACAGTGCACAACAATACAGGAAGCAAACTCAATGACTCCCTCATTTCCATGCCAAGCAAGTCTCAGCTGGCAGCACCTTTGGGAGGGAAACTAGCATTATTTGCAAGCAATTGGCATATTGTCACAACAGACAAATGGATACTGGACATTATAAACAGAGGCTACAAATTTCAATTTCACACTCTTCCAAAATGAGAGGCATGCCAAACCTACCACAAAATCAAAGGGTAGAGGCACAACTGCAAATTTCAAAGCTCCTAAACATGAGGGCTATACAAAAGGACCTACGCACCAACAAGGTCAAGGTTTTTATTCAAGACTTTTCCTGGTACCAAGAAAAGGAACCGACTGGAGACCCATTCTGGACTTATCCATCCTAAACACATTTCTACTGCAAAATTCAAGATGCTCACATTACAGCAACTTCTTCCCATGCTGGGCAAGGAGTTTTGGCTGGTAACATTGGACCTCAAGGAGGCATACCTGCATGTCCCAATCAGACAAAGCTGCAGAAGATACCTCAGATTTCTTGCAGGTTCAATCCACTATCAATTCTCTGCATTGCCCATTGGCTTATCTACTGCGCCCAGAGTATTCACCAAGTGCCTGGCATCAGTGACTGCCTACTGCAGACTTCAAGGGATACAAATTTACCCTTATCTGGACGACTGCCTGATCCAAGCGGACAGCAAACATATACTACTGGAACATCTGGCATATGTGACACGGTTACTGCTTTCTCTGGGATACACCATCAACAAGGAGAAATCAAAGCTAACACCTTCTCAGAAAATAACCTTCCTGGGTGCCAGCTTGGACACAAACACCCAGATGGCATACTTTACGCCAGAAAAACAAGGGCAATTATCTCAGTACTTCCAAATACTAGCAAAAAGTACCAGGCTTACTGCAAGGAAAATCCTGCAGGCTCTGGGATTCATGGCATCTTGCATTCTTCTAATCCCATGTGCAAAGCTGCATATGAGGAAACTTCAATGGTACCTAAAAAATCTATGGTCTCAACACAGTCACAGCTTGGAAGCAATTATTCCAATAATTCCCTGTCTACAAAAGGAATTCCTATGGTGGGCCCAAGCATGCCAAGTAAACACAGGCCTCCCATTCTGCAAGCCTCAAGCAAAACAAGTCATAACCACAGACGCCTCAGATTACGCCTGGGGGGCACACATGAAGGACAGGTGCATTCAGGGCAGATGGTCCCAAAAGGAAAAGCACCTTCACATCAATCAAAAAGAAATGCTGGCAGTAATAAATGCAATTACAGCTTTCAAGGACTTCCTACATCCAGGACAATTGCTCATAAGAACAGACAACACCACAGTAATGTGGTACATAAACAAACAAGGGGGAACTCACTCATACCCCTTGTGCAGACTAGCCATGACTCTTTGGAACTTGGCTCTGGAAAGACAAATCGAACTTCAAGCACAGTACTTGCCAGGGATGGAAAACACACTGGCAGACACTCTGAGCAGAAATATGACAGATCCACACGAATGGAAACTACATCCACAGGTGTTTACGGAGATGGTCCAAGCGTGGGGGAGGCCAGATATAGATCTTTTTGCCTCCCACAGAAACCATCAATTGAAAAGGTTTTGTTCAAGGACCTTCCATCCAAAGGCCTGGAAAGTGGACGCCCTTTCCTTCAGTTGGACAACATTGACAGTTTATGCATTCCCACCTCTGCCTCTTCTGCTCAAGGTACTTTTGAAAGCAAGAACAGACAAACCGAGGATGATACTGATTGCTCCAGACTGGCCGAGGCAACACTGGTATCCACTCCTGAGGAGCCTAACACATACTCCTCCCTGGTCCCTGCCTCTAATACCTCTTCTACTGACGCAGAACAACTTCAAAACCCTTCACAGCCAGCTGAAAACACTCAACCTCGCTGCATGGAAAATTCCTTAACACCACATCAAACTCTACTCTCCAAGGAGGTGCAGGATGTCATTTTGGAGGCCAGAAGACCATCTACTAGAAAAGCTTACTCCATAAAATGGGCGGTATTGCTGTTGGAATGAGAAAAGAGGGCAGGACCCTAGAAAATTGAACTTGCCTCAGGTTTTACAGTACCTAGCTGAACTACTGAACAGTGGGCTTTCATTTTCCTCAATCAAAATACACGCCTCAGCAATTTCTGCAGAATTCAACACGGATCCTCCTTTATTCTCACACCCACTCTTACGACAGTTCCTCAGAGGGGCTAAGAATATAAGACCTCCAAGGAAACAACCAATACCAGCCTGGGACCTTAATTACATACTAGAAAAATTAACATTGCCTCCCTTTGAACCTGCTGCTTCAACAGATCTACAATATTTGTCCTGGAAAACAGCTTTCCTTCTGGCCATCACTTCAGCTCGTAGGGTTTCTGAACTACAGGCCCTCATGGCGGTGCAGCCCTTCCTCATCTTCCATCACGACAGGGTTTCCCTTCGTACCAACCCTTCTTTTATGACTAAAGTGGTATCTAGGGTAGCCTTAAACCAAGCCATACACCTTCCTACCTTTTATCCTAACCCTCAAAACAAAGGGGAAAGGCTGCTTCACTCTTTAGACATCCATAGGCAGCTACGTTACTATTTGGACAGAACAAAGTCCTTCAGGAAATCAGATCAACTTTTTGTGTCCTATGCTGTAGGGGCTCCAGGGAAACCAGTTACCAAACAGACCATTTCCAAGTGGATTGGCCACTGCATACGTTTTTGTTACTCCTGTCATGGGAAACTTGTCCCTACTGGTATCAGATCTCACTCCACCAGGGCCACAGCCACCTCTACAGCCTTCCTCAGAGGTGTGCCTACTAAGGATATCTTGGAGGCAGCCACTAGGAGTTCTGTACATACCTTCACAAAACACTACCATCTGCCCTTATATTCCAGAACAAGAGCAGGCTTTGCCACTGCTGTTTTGCAGGGCATTCTGGCTCAACCCAGTTCCTCATAGTAATTACCACCCTATGCATAGCTTTGGGACTCTACCCATCTGTGATTACTGCAGCTGTATGCACGATGAACATAGTACAGTTTTGTACCTACCATAAATGTAGATGTTCGAGTGCTAATACAACTGCAGTACATTCCCTCCCTCCTTCCCCTCTTGGTAAGGCCAGGGGGCCTAAAAACCTCTTCATACCTCCTGACTGGGTTATCCTGCTATGTTTTATTTGCTTGCATTGTGGATTAGCTTTATTTATGTATTGCCTTCCTTTTGGGGGCACCTGACATCTGGGGCAAGAAAGACTGAAGAACATGGCGTCGGCTGTGTCTTATATACTCTGGCCTTCCTGACGTCAGAAGAGTAAGCGACAACAACTGACGCTGGACCAAGACTTTGGAATTCGGCCGACCGAGGACCGCCTGGCTGAAAACCCATCTGTGATTACTGCAGCTGTATTAGCACTCGAACATCTACATTTATGGTAGGTACAAAACTGTACTTTTGGGTGAGGTACACCTGCAAGAGTCTTGCAGTATCTGTCACTCCTTTTCCACCAGAGTGTTAGCAGAAAGGAAGAGGAAATTGATTGATAGGGGTATCCTCAAACACCCCTTTTCTGAGGCACTGTTTGACAAGGATGGAGCCAGTAAATCTTCTAAATCTTCCTCTGAGTCCAGGTCCAAAAAAGGAAAAAGGTCAAAGTGTGGTGACTTCGGCTCCACTGCCTTCGGAGCCGACGGTCTGTTTTTTTTGGAACCGGGACACTGCTCTGGAACCAGTTGCCCAAAAACCTCCATCCATATTGCTCCAGTCGACTCCATCTGTTCACTCTTCCAGGTCCTCTGTCAGCCTATCTGATCTGGATATGGACCTGCTGGTTCAGAAACTTTTAAAGGCACCAGGTCTGGCTAAATTGCTGTCGGATCAGACCCAACCGTCAGAGACCGTTACTCGTGAATTGTCTGCTCCTCCTCCGAGCCATACCGGACCTTTGGAGCCAGAGGAGGCTGACCTGATGATGGTGGATCCCTTGGAGCAGACACTTGCTCCAGTGTTGTCGGTTCCATCAGCTTGGACGTTCTCGGTGCCAACCATTGACTCTAGGAGCCAACACTTTCCGGTCGGGTCCGGGGAGGATAGCCACACCAACTTGTCGGTTCCGACTCTTGTTCTCGGGGCCTCTGCTCGGGTGAGCTCAGCTCCTACCTCGGGCTTGGAGCCCATGGCTTCGGTGCGGTAGGGGATCGCGGCTCCTGAGCCATTGACTTCTTCTCATTGGAGCCAAGGTGCATTCGAAGCCATGAGGCGAGTGTTGTCTCCGAAGACTTCGTCATCTCAAGGTCTGGCCTCTTCTTCCCCTAAAGTGCCTGTGTCAGTTTCTGTCTCCTCCGGTCATCCCAAGCGTAGGGACCCTGAGCCTCCAGGTAGCCCCACAGGGTGCTCCCTGCTCTTCTGAGACCTCTCCAGAAGTTCCCCCTGAAGAGGTCCCCAGGAAGAGATTATGCAACAGGAGTCATTTGGACTCCCCCTAGGAGTCTCACTTTGGACACCGACCTGGATGAATCAGAAGGGTCCCTTAGATGCCCTCTGAGGACATCTCCTATGCGGAGATCCTTGAAATTCTTAGAGGAGTGATTGGCAGTCCAAGAGCCCTACTGAGGATGAGTCGGTTCTCCTGAAGGCATTCGGGTCTTAACCTTCCACCTCTTGGGTATCTCCACCCTATGATGAGCTTATGGATCTGGTCTCTCGTAGGGTGTGGGAGTCTCCAGAATCTATGGAACCTGTTCCTAGGAGGCCTAATAAATTTATTTCATCCCCTGTGGATATGTCCTTTTTGACCAAGGGAGTCCCTGTTGATGCCATGGTGGTGGCGGCGGCAGCCACCCAAAAGGAAATTTCTGAGACTTCCTCATCTATCCATCCTCCTAACAGAGAATCTAGGATCATGGATAGATATGGGAAATGCATGTTCAGTTCAGCGACTTTCTCACTCAGATCACTGAACTACTTGACACATTTTACTAGACTGCAGAGAGATCTCCTTAAGGAGTTGGGAGATACTCTTCAGGGTGTTATAGCTTCGAGTGTATTCGACAAGATTGCCACTCAGCTCTCTACCCTCAGTTCGATAGTCAACTCGTCCATGCGTCTCATATCATATGCAGCGGATGGTTTGAGTAGAGCCGCAGGTACAGGAATTGCTCTTCGTAGGCATGCCTAGATGCGACTCTGTTCCTTCGCGGAACCCTTCAAATCTTCCTTTACTAATACCCCATTTGACGGCTCATTCTTGTTTGAGCCAAAGGTGTAGGAGACTTTGACCAGGTGTGAGCAAGAAGGAAAGACTCTGTCTGCTGTCGGTGTCCGTTTTTCCACTCCCACTCCCACTCGACCCTTTCCCAAAGGTCAGAAGGGAGGAAAGATGTGGTTCAGGAAAGCCCAAGGAGCCCTTCAAGACACACGTGTAGAGCCCCCCTCCAGAGGCAGAGAAGGGGGTTTCAGTGGAAGACGTTGCCCTGGCGGCAGAGGGGGTCCGCAACACCAGGGTGATAGAGATCACTTCTGGTCAATCCTACCAGCGCTCCTGAAGGAAGACCCGGCTGTCCTACTCTGGAGGCAGTCGGGGGTCACTTATCATTGTACCCAAAAGCCTGGCTAAATATAACAAACAACAGCTGGGTACAAAGTATCATTTCCAGAGGGTATTTCATACCGTTCTCCACCCAGCCTCTTCCCGTCAAAAAAATCCCAGATGTTCCACCCAGTTACATGGGACAAGCAGCAATAGAGGTACGCTGATTGCTAGAAAAAAAGAGTCATCCAGCCAGTCCCAGCAGACTGGACAGGATTCGGAACTTACTCAAGATTTGTTTTGGTTCCAAAGAAAACAGGGGACTGGAGACCCATTTTGGATCTCATCAGACTCGATCAATTTGTGAGAAAAGAGAAGTTCCGAATGGTCATACTACAGTCCATACTCCCGTTCCTGGGGAAGGACAATTGGATGTGCTCGATCGATCTCAAGGATGCGTACTACCACATAAAGATGGGCAGACCATCCAGAGATCACCTACGTTTCCGGCTGGGAGCCAATCATTATCAATTCAGAGCTCTGCCCTTTGGTCTCACTACAGCCCCCAGAGTGTTCACCAAGTGTATGGGAGTAGTCACGGCTCACCTGAGGCATCTAGGATTCCAGGTGTTTCCGTATCTAGATGATTAGCTCCTTACCTCCACCACCAGGCATCAACTTCTTCAAGCGAGAGAGGCTACTCTGACACTCTGTGATCAGCTAGGCATTACAGTCAACTTCGAAAAGTCTGCCTTGTTGCCATCACAGCATATCGTTTTTATAGGGATAGAATTAGACACGTCAACCACCACTCTTCGCCGTCCCCCAGAAAGAATTTCTATTCTTCGCCAACACATTATGTCCCTGATCTCAAAGATCAGAGCACCGGCTGCAGAGGTATTGAAAGTGCTAGGATTGATGGCGGCAGCTATCTTAGCAATCCTGTTAGCAAGGATGCATATGAGAATCCTTCAATGGCTTCTATTCACGCAGTGGTCTTACCAAGAACGTCCAATGAGTCACACGATCCTGATAATGAATGCCTGCAAGAAGGATCTTCAGTGGTGGTCGACGTCTCTTCATGTCACAATAGGACTGTCCTTTCATGCTTCCCCCGCCAGTTGCCACTTTGACCATGGACACTTCCCTGATAGGGTGGGGAGGCTTTTTCACGGAAAGACTGCCCAAGGAACATGGACAGATCAGGAATCACATCTGCATATCAATGTCCTGGAGATGAGAGCAGTACTTCTGGCATTGCAATACTTTCAGGACTCCCTTCCTCTAGGGACAATTGCAATATAGACGGACAACATGTCAGTGGTCTGGTTTCTGAACAAACAGGGCAGGACCAAGTCTTATTCCCTTTGCCGAGAAGCCCTCAGAGTATGGCAGTAGGCACTGTCATCCCAGCGCTTTCTGTTGGCAATGCATATCCCGGAAAATTACCGAACACAAAAAAGAATCGTTTCTTCTACAGTTGGAAACATATAAAACTACACTCCAAATACATGCTGTAAAAATGAATTTACATAATGTGCTGCAGACACACAAACCCACCCAACAAGGGAGTTTTGATGCCCTCACATTAATTTTGTAGGCCAGTTCCACAGTTGCAAAATCTTGATTATGCACTGTAATAGACCAAAGCTGAGTAGACCATCATAAAAAATTACTAACTCAAGAGACAAATAAAACATCTACTAAACTACCTTGTTAGCTAGTGGCGCAGTTGATAAATTGTAGCTCAACCAAATACATACACACACATATATATATAGATATATATATCTATATATATCTATATATATCCAATGAATATATATAATATATATCGTAAGAATATACAAAGCACAAGTAATGTAGTTTAGGCTGAAAGGTGACCACGATAAAATATACTCGTAGCAGAGATGAGCATACTAGCTGATCCACTCAAAACGACAAAAATCTTAGTTAATAAAAATAAAACTGGTTTATTCGATGAACAAAGGTTAGCGCTTTCACAAGTGCTTCTTCAGACGTATATATTTATTTATATGGGTCCACTTTTTAATTTCGAAATTCCACAATCCCGAACTGCATAATATCGAACTCAAAACATTGTGGAATCTCGAAATAAAGAAAAGAAAAGAAAAACGATATAAAAAACATGGTTTTGTGGGGAGGGGGGTGCAAGCCCCCTTCTCCCCCCACACTCCCTGCAACTTAAATATACTAACTTCAAGATCGCTGTGCAGTGAAGGGAACAATAATGGAGATCGCTATACTGTGTGGAACGGGAACATTACCGTTTTCTTCACTGTAGTGTAATCTCGGAATTAGTATATTTAAGTCGCAGTGGGTGTAGGGGGATGCAGGACGGCTTGCCCCCCTGCAAAACCATGTTTTTTATGCCTTCTTTTTTTTTTTCTTCTTAATTTCGAGATTCCACAATCTTGAGATTTTGAGTTCAATATTGTGCATTTTGGGATTGCGGAATTTTGAAATTAAAAAGTAGACCTATATATATATATATATATATATATATATATATATATATATATATATATATATATATATATATATATAAGGATATAGGGTCCTCCGGCTTTGAAGGGAACTTGTCAGACTGCCTAAAATGTTCTGCTGTGTTTTTTGCCTCGTCAGTCAGTACATTATTTATTATTGTTATTACGTATCTCCGATACTCATGCTGGTTTAATTTCTCCAAGTCTTTTGGCTTCCTAATACCATGACAGGAATGAACCCTATTACTAAGTCAATGTAGGAAATTAGTATTGTTTCAATCTTTGATGTTAACCAAAAGAGCTCTGCAGCACCCACAATGTGCCCAGAATTGATTCCTTCTGCAATTCATATGGAGTTACATGTATCGTTAACATATCCATGTACAACTGTAAATTCTTTTTGAGACCCATTGCTCCTACTACTACTGGACCTATCTGGCTATCTATCTTTCACATTGCCCTTGTTTATGCCTGCAAATTCTGGTGTCTTATGACTTTGTCTCTGCACATACGACACTCTAATCAATGGGTGTAACAGTTTCAATGATCAGTGCTACTTGTGTCTTCTTTTCATGGACTACTATATCTGTTTTTCTCGCATCTGTTTTTTGAACTGTTGGTAATCGGTGATCCCATGTGATATAAACTTCATCTTTTTCTATAATGCTTTGTGGATTGCTACATGTTTGCTCTGTGTCACTACTGCAATGCGTGTAAAATAATATATCATACTAAGTTCTCCAAGACTGCCATTATTTTATCCAAAGGTGACCCATGGAGAAAGACTTAAGTCATTTCTTCTGCACTCATCTGTATGCCTGCAGTATATACATATGTACAAACACAGACACACACACACATATATGTACATATTTTTTTACGTGTGTGTGTGTGTGTGTGTGTGTGTGTAAAGGTGTGTTTATATAGGGTCTATATTATATCACCAAATGCTTAAAAAAGCGAACGGTGATTAATCGACCCTGTGTAAGCGAAAGTTACAATATTGAACTGTCAGAACAGCGATTTTTTTTTTCTCCGAGACCGCACTACAGTGCCAAAAATGGCAAAGTACCGAAGCGGCTAAGCTAATTCTTTCCCAGGGAAAGAATTTGCTTAAATGCTGCTTCGATATTTTGCCGTTTCAGTCTTTTAAGTTCGACCAAGACGCATTTGAAAGAATGCGTCTTCTGTCTTCTAATATAGACCCTATATATATATATATATATATATATACATATATGATATAGATATATAGATATAAATATATATACATGCACACACACGCAGACATTATATAACATATGCAGAAAGAGAGAAAGATGCACAGACACACATATACACATACAGGGGAGCCAGGTAAAGGGGTATAATAGAAATGTTTAATGTTTATCTAACCTCTAGCACTGTGTTGATATCTGATTGGAGTGGGTTAATCCTTGTGACCTCTGAGTACTAGGAACAAACAAACTTTCTCAGGCTACTAGATGTTTCCTCATCCCATAATATACTGAGCAGCTCTCCTTTAGACAGGTTCTCCTTTCTTTTTTTGCAGGGTCTGGGTCCTCCTTTTCATTAGTAAGTTAAACCGTTCATACATACGTTATCTCTTTTTGATTTCTCTTTTGTTCATCTGGTTATCTTCTACCTTTTGGTGTTTTACTGCTGTTTCACAGCTGAAGACTTTGGTGGTTGCTGTTTCTGTTGCATTGTTCCTTGAAGTGATTTGGTGGTTATTGTGTCTGTTGCATTGTCCTTTGAAGTGATGCTTTTTGTTTATACATAGGGTGGCTGATGGCTTCTCTCCATTAGGTGTTTGTAGTTGTTTGGAGATTTGAGAGATTGCCCTCACCTTTGCCATTGATTAAGGACTTTATCACTGCCCCTTTTGAGAGAAAATAACACCACGTTATAGGCTTGGTCAGTGTCTCTTTTGTCTGCAGGAAAGGCACAACCCTACCAGTGTGAATTTTGTAAGGAGTTTAATATAGCTAACCTTAGACATAGAAGGGAGAGGCTGCAGTTATTCTACTAGAAACAGGCGTTATATAGCCATTACAAGAGTGCAAGATTGATGGATTATCTCTTAGCTTCTTTTCCTGCTTCATTTTTCTTTGTTACAGAAGCTTGCCCAACAGCCAACTTTTGTAGTTTACTACATTTGATTTCACTCTGAACTAGCCCATTCTACTGCGGAATCACTAAAAAAAGAGATTCACCTGAAAGTTGGGTAGATTTGTAGAACTAGTTCTCCCATTCTGCAAATGCTTGTGGATATTTTTTTGACTGGTGGCTTCAAAAGCTTTGGTTCAAGCTGCATTACCATTTGAATTGTTGTGAAATAGTGCAGTATGACGTGGCTGAAATGTTCACATCAAAACTATGAACTTTGTGGTATGACCTAGATTATGGGAAGTTGTTGCTCAAAGTAGAGTATGAATTTGGCAAGCCTTATTTTCCACCCGGTTACTTGGCTGGAAGTAATCTCCCGTGCATGTTTTCCCCATCGTCTCCGCAAGTCTTCCACTTTTTTGGTGCCAGTTGCATTGAGGCTGGCATAGATGGGTGCACTGCAGATGTCAGGAGCTCCTTCCTGTATTCTGTCTCCTACAGGCTGTTGAGAGGAGATCTATGCCTGGCATACAGGGCATTGTCAGATCCCACTCTGATTGACCTCCTGCTTATCCACAAAACAAACAGTACCAGAATTATCCATTCTAAAGGCTTAAACCTTGCCTGTGATGCAAATAAGACCTGCTGGAGAAATAGGTATGTATCCCAGAGACTACCCCATCTATGGAACAGTCTCCCCATCCATGTGAAGCAGAGTTCCTCCCTAATCCAATTCAAGTGCAAGTTGGACACCTGGATGGGAAACCGGAAAATCATCCCTGGTTTTGGCAGCTTTGTGTCTGATGCAAACAGGTGACCTGTATATGGTTCATCTCCCAGGCCCATGCTTACATTTATCAAGGGTATCAGAACTTGCCAGAGATTTGGGATGCATGGTTAGGCTTAAAAAGGCCGTTGTGGTCGTTAGCCTAATAAACCCCTATGAACCTCCCTTTTGATTCTGATGTCTTCATTGTCCTTGTTGGCAATGTTGGCTGCTGGGCAGCAGAGACGTCGGTGTTGACATCAATGTCGGTCTTGTTAGAATCAACTGCTACATCTCTCACTGGTGTTCCTGGCTCTTTGGCCATTCTTGACATGTTGATAGAGATACTGGAGTACTCTGTGACCAGTTTCAGTGCCAGCTTCGGTTATGACATCAGATCTAGGCTGTCACACTTCCTATGTATTGCATGCTTCTGCCATAGCATTTTTTGTCTGTCCAGCTTTCCCAACAAGACAGTGGACCCAGATTCTTCATATCATTCCTTTTTCCATTTCAGCTTATTGATGGTTACCTCCTTCATCCCCCCAAGTGCATAAGAAGGCCCACTGTGAGAGGAAATGCATCAGATCCTCTATGGAGTCACCTGCAGTTGTCAAATGCTGATGATGAGGACATTGATTCTCTTGCCGCATCCCCCCCATGGATGACCCAGAATTTAGGAAGATTTTGGAAATGATAAAGCAGATGGTGGGTTGCATTCAGACCCTGTGTCTTCCTCATAGACAACTCTGCAGAAGACCTTCAGGTCTTCCCAGCAGACTTCCTAGGTGGTGCCTCCTATTTAGATATTGTTAAAGTAGTTACTGTAGTTGCTTGGACCTCACTGGATACATTGTCCCTTGTACCTAAAATGGTGGATCAAGTGTAGTGTCTTCCTATGGACCAGAATTTCTAGTCAAAGTTTCCCAAAACCTGACGCATTATTTTCTGCAGTGACTTTAA
The DNA here is from genome assembly GCF_019279795.1 of Protopterus annectens. Taxonomy (NCBI): domain Eukaryota; kingdom Metazoa; phylum Chordata; order Ceratodontiformes; family Protopteridae; genus Protopterus; species Protopterus annectens. The sequence goes on along the minus strand of NC_056751.1, from coordinate 792,377,654 downwards.
AAAATCTCCTACAATCAGAACCATGCAGTACATCTACCAGATACAAATTTAGAGCAATTGATTACTGGGGGAAGTACATATGTGCATTCTTAACTTTCTGTTTGAGGGCTGTCTCTTATTTGGGCCTTTATAATGAAATATTTTCTTGATATTGTTTTTGTTGAAACAAAACTTATATTGTAACTTCTTTTAGCCAAAGCATTTCTAAGTTAGTGTCAGCATATTTCTGGAGTTATTTCTCTTCTGTCATTGGTGGGGAGCATGGGTGCAGGTTCTCTTATTATTTTTTACACTTCTCAGTGTTAAAAAATGATGAGTTGTAACGCATTGTAGGATGAGTCAACAGAATGTAGAAAAAACATTTTAAAGGCCTTCCTGTGGTCCAGGAAAAGAGCCCAGATAAAATTGCAGTCAGCGTAAAGTTATACATTTGGTTGGCAAATGTGAACCCAGCAGTGATAGTGCTATAACCAGCCATAAACTCATGCTATAGAGATGAAAGTATTGAATACTGATTAATGTATTCCAGAATTTTGCATATTGATATTTCTGATAGAACGTTTGTTAATGGACTAATGTTGACTGTGGGACAAAAATCAGAAGGTTCTGAGAATTTTGAATTTTTGGGGAGTAAACTAATCATAAGAATATTTACAACCAAGAGGTATTATTCCAGTTGTGAGGGTAAGACTAAAACCATGGAATAGAAGCCGGGCAATAACAGAGCTACTGAGTTTTACGAAGTTAAGATGAAGGTTTTGAAGTGTAGAATTCTTGGTGTTAAGAAGTTTTTTTCCAGCAGAAGGTGGTCCTTGCACTAATGTGTGACTAATGGAGATAGCTTTAGGAAGGAACATTTCCAAGGACTGGAGTGGTACAGAGATAAGCTTCTGTGGGAATCTGACCTTAGAACTTGATTTGGTATCCTGGTGGTATGTTGGCTTCCTGTAAGACACTTAACATTGGGTTTACTGAAATGCATCCTCTTCAGTCCCCTCAAGTAAGAAGATTTAGCATGTTTGGTGGCCAGCCTGCAGGTACACCAAGTATTTTTGGTGCTTGGAGAGCACTGCTGTCTTATTTCCATGCACCTCATTTATTATTTGTTATGTTAAAGAGTACTTTAAAGTAGACACCTTAACACCATAAGTCAATCCCTGCTGAAACAGTATGTCTGCAGTGGAAAAGACCATATTATTGAATACAGGTATTGCTTCAGTTAGATTGGCTTGGTGGTATACTTGGTGTCAATCATCAGATTGTAGTTCCACTAGGAGAGGAGACTGCATGCTTTCAGGAATAATCCAGACATTAACCAGAACCAAAGGGATTCTGGGTGATGCAAATTACCAGAAGGAAAGAATCAGATAATAGTCACTCCTCTTGTTAGATAGAACTTTACTAAAAATTATTATGCCCAAAAAGTTGCCAATACCAAAAGTAAGGTTAGGTCCTGTGGGAAATTTAACAGGCTTGATTATGTTGTGGAATGGTAATATTCCAGACTCTCCATATTATGGCCTTGGTCTTGTTCTGCACTGGAAGATGATGCTATTGATGTGTCTAGTTAATGTGAGAATGATAGAAGAGAGAGGGTGGGGGGTTAAGTAGTACTTCTAAAATCAGTCATAGATAGCTCCCACACACATGTTGCATTAGCAGCAATTAGGACCAGTTTTGGAAATAGTGAATGAAACTGCTACTGCAAAGTGATTCTCCATCCTCATCAAAGTTAGCAGAGCCTAGCGGCATGCTCAAGTCTGCTTGACACTGAAGTTTCTCAGTTTTCTCCAGAACTCCAACTCCTTCCCCTAAATCCTATAAGACCTTGTACTTCCCTAACAGTCTTCCTGTCTTTATCACTGCTTTAGGTCATTGCAGCACTGAAGAGAGATCCTCCCAGTCTTGCCTTCTAATTAGGTGAAGGTTTGTCTTCAGATCATGAAATTTTCCACAGTATTCTGTTCTGATTTGCTTTTGAATAGTTTGGATTGCAGTTGTGTCAGTTATTTTCATTTTTTTCCCATTTAGAGTTAACTTTGAGTCTTAAGTTTTCCTCCTCCCATATCTCGCAGAAGACGTGGATTTTTGTCACTTATGTATTCTTCTTTAGCCTTAGTTAAACTCATGATCTGAAGTTGTTGTCTTCATTTGATCTTCAACCTGTGGGTCTCTGATCCAACTCGGCCGTATACTCCAGCCTTGGATCCAAAAACTGAGCTACTACTCTCATACCCATAACGCCCCACTCCCACCCCTCAGATCTCGTTTGCTGCTCGTCTGAACAGCCATGGGGTCCATCGATGAGCTCCCTGTTTTTTCAGTGTGTTTGGTGTGTGAGTGCATCATTTTTAATCTCTCTTTTCTATCTCCTGCCTCTCTCTACCTAAAAAAAAAAAAAAAAAAGTGTAGAAGCAGTGTTTTTCTTGTAAAGTAGAAGTAGGGTCTCTCTTCTTTTATTCCCTATTTTTTTTTAATTCTTGGTGTCCTGGCATTGCTGACCCTAAGCCAACAGGCTTTAAGAAGTGCACAGACTGCAGGCATAAAATTCCACCTTCTGATGCCCACACTCTGTGCGTGATTTGTCTTGGTGCGGCCCACTTAGATTCCTCCTGTTCTATATGCGGGTTTTAATCAGCATGTGCTTATAGACAGGAAGAATAAGTTAATCCTCAGGGATCTTCTCCCTTCCTCTGCTCCCTTTTTGGCAGGGTCCATTTCAGGTGCTCAAACCCCTTCCAAGAAAGTTAGGGACAAGGGCAAAGAAAAGGACAAGAGGAAGCAGTCAGTTCCTGTGGGAGAACCACCATCTAAATGTTGCCTTTCTTCAGCTTCTTCCTCTTGGCACCGATCTCTCTGTTTTTCACCTGAGACAACGGGTCCTCTCCCTTAGTTTCCCATTTTGGCATTGCCCAGGCACCACTCCAGGCCAAGGTCGACAGCTTCTTCTGCCAGGTATTCCTGGAGCCTCTCAGAATTCGAGGTGGATAGGCTGATGAGGAAATTTCTGAAGGTGCAGATTCATTTGGGAGTTTTGCCAGCCCCAACTCCCACTAGAGCTGTGAGTCCTCAACCTGCATTCATGCCCATTTCTCCTCCTCTGATTTGTTATTTGGTTTCAGAGGCCTCGGCTCTGAATATCCTGAGTTTTGAGACATCAACGCCAATAGGCACCTGTTCTTCGATGCCAGCTGTCACCTTGAGCAGTTCGACCTCAGTGTCATCGGGGCCAACTGACTCTCTGAGCTGTAGCTTCAGCTTCAGGTCCAAGGGGTTGGCTTCAGCTGCCAGGCTTTCAAAGCTGTCCCTTCCCCTCAGCGCTTGACAGTTTGGCTCCGACTCCACCTTCAGTGCCGGGAGTAGTGAGGGTTCATCAGGGCATTGACGTTGATGGCTTTGAACCCGACAGAGTTACCGTCAGAGTCTTATTCACCCTTGGCTTTTGAAGTAGTGGAGAGGGTGCTCTTGACCCCAACAATAGTCTCGACTCTCCCTCCTTCAGACTCGACCCCCCTCCCTTCTGAGTTGGCCATGCTGGATCCTTTTCTTCTTTCTCCCTCTGGACAGCTTGTTCACAGGTTCATAGGTAGGTACTAGGCTATCGGCCCTGGGGCCTATACAAGCCCAGCCAAAAAGGTACCCTGGCTTTTGCCACCCAAGAAAATTATTTTCCTGTGCCACTGTCGAGCAGAGCCACAGAGGTGATCCCCAGGGTGAATTTCCTATTTCCCATCCAATCATCAAGATTTTTCTTGAAAAGTGCTAATGAGGTGCTTTGTTTGATGTAGATAGGTAGGTTATTCCAGAGTATGGGAAGTCTCTGGGACAGGAATCTATCCCTCCGGCATGTTCTGTTTAATGTGCTGACAAGGTTTAGGTCCCGAGTGATTGGGGTTTCTTTAAGTGGAGCATGTCCAACAGCTCTGGGTTTGACATAGCTTTGTATGTAAGGCAGAGATCACTTCTGAATAATGGAGTAAAGCTGGCGTTTTTTGAGACGGTTTGCGCAGGGCATCTGTTTGAGGCCGGTAATCTTCTTTGTGAGGTATTTCTGTGGCCTTTCCAGTTGTTGTAGATGTCTTGTGAGGTGCATACCAAAAGGGGCATTGTACTCTATAATGGGTCTAATGAGTGATGAGTAGAGGGGAGCAATGACCTCTTTTTTTCTGGATGAGAAACTTTTTGTGATGAGGTGTGCCACGTAGAAGGATTTCCTGACTGCTGTGGTGATGTGATTATCAAAGGAAAGACTACTGTCCACCTGTGTCCCAAGGTCTCTTATCACACTTTCAGTGTTAAGTATACTACCGCCTATGTTGTAGTTCATGGGTACAGAGTTTTTACCAAAGGAGATGACAATGCACTTTTTGGCATTGAGCTTGAGGCCATGGCTTTGACACCAGGTATCTGTCTCAGTGAGGCCCTTTTGTAGGATGTCCACATCATTAGGAGTTTCAATTATGGCTCCTAGTTTGCAGTCATCTGCGAACTTTGTTAGCCAAAGACCTTCTGTGTTAGCCTGTACTTCAGAGAAGTAGATACCAAACAGGAGAGGACCCAGGACTGAACCCTGTGGTACTCCACTTGTCACTGGTCAGAAGTCGGTTTTGGAGTCTGCTACTTTCATATTTTGAGTTCTGTCAGTGAGCCAGTTGGCAACCCATCTTGTGACATAGGGATTTATACCTAGTTTAGTGAGTTCATCTATAATTCCAGAGTGGGGGATGGTGTCAAAAGCCTTGGCAAGATCTAGATAGGCTGTGTGAACCACCTTACCCTCTTCTACAGCTTTGGTGACTGCTTCAAAGAAGTCTGTCAGGTTTAGGAGACATGATCTGCCTTTTACAAACCCGAACTGGGTGGGATCCATAGTTTGGAGATTACCAATATCTTTGTTTATAAGTTCCATGATGATACGTTCCATGGCCTTGCAGACCAGGCTCGTCAGGCTAATGGGGCAGTATCTCCTGGGGTCCGTGGTGGCTCCCCCCTTGTGGAGTGGGATAACCATTGCTGTGTGCCATTCAGCAGGCACAAAGCCTGAGGTGAGGCTATGATTGAACATGGTACTTAGGTGGGGTGCCAGTTCGTTCTGTAGTTTGTGTAGAACGCAGTCTGGGATGTTGTCTGGTCCCATGGATACTGTGTTCTGGGCTTTGGAGAGTGTGGTTTTTACCTGTGCAGCCGTGATTACAGGAACTTTGCATTCTTCCGGTATAGAGATGGGCGTAAAGTTAGCACTGAACCTGTCTTCCAGGATGCTGGCAATATCACTTGGTTCTGTATATTTAATGTCATTGTGCTGTAACTCAGAGCAGATCTTAGTGTTGCCATTGAGATTCTTGACATGCTATAGAATGCTTTGTGGTTGTCTTTAGAATCAGTGACGATTTTATTTTCGTAACTAGCTTTGGACGATCTTATCAGGGATCGCAGCTTCTTACTGAGGCTGACTAGGGAGCTCCTCCACTCATGGGATTTTACTCTCTTTTGCAAGAGTTTCTTCCTTCTGTTGTACAGTTTGTTTATGGCAGGGGACCACCAGATTGGCTTCCTTTTTTTGGAGGATAGCGTCTTGGTTCTGTTTGGGATAGCACGATCCATGCACTCATGTAAGTGCTTATAAAGTGCAATTGTGTAGGATTCAGTAGTCGTAACCATCTGCATGGGTGTCATGAAGTTCACCACTTCTGTCTTAAGAAGCATGAAGTTGGCTTTGGAAAAATTTTTTACCATGGTTTCCTTAATGGGGGGTTGGGGCAGGATGTGGATATCTAGGGTAATTAGCTTATGGTTGGAGCGGACCAATGAGGCGTTGACTTCAGGTGTATTGGTAATGACTAGATCCAGGATATTGTTGCCCCTGGTGGGGGGGTGGATAAGTTGATCCAGGGCATTAGAGTTTATGAATTTAAGGAGTTGGTACATGAGTAGTTTTCCCAGTTAATGGTGGGGTAGTTGAAATATTATTAAGGTGTTTGGTTGAACCCTAATATTTTCCAGTACATCAAGAAAAATCCTGGGGCATGGTGGGGATCTATTTGGATTGCAGTTTTGCCCAGAGTTAGTTGCACTTGGATAACCTCGGCTGCATTATGCTGAGCAACTAGCCTGGAGGTGTGGATATCCTTAATGAATATGGACACACCTCCGCCTTTGGTGTTCCAGTCCAGGTTACATGACCGAAAAGTGTGGTATGAGTTACAGCCTGGTAGTGCAGGGGTGCTCTCTGGAGCCTTGAACCAGGTTTCAGTCACTGCACAGATATCGATGTTCTTCATTTTAAGGAGTGCCTCGAGTGAGTGCATTTTGAGATTTAGACGTCTAGCATTGAGTAGCATCAATGCCTGTTCCTCAGGCCATCTCTGACAAAGCATCGTGGTCTGTCGACCATGTCATCCCAGGCAGACCGATACTGGATCCCTTTAGAATGGCACCAGAAGCTTAGCCAATTGTTGAAGTCAATCATTTTGTCCTTGTACCATCATTCTGGGTGATGGCAGAATGCTACTATACCTGCCTGGGCTACAAGATCGGAGAGCTCTTCCATGTCTCTTTTCATGTAGTCCAGGGAGGTACGTTTCAGGTCGCTCACACCAACATGGACAATGACAGAGTCATATTTGTACTTGCTGTGGAGTGACCTGATTATGTGGCGGATCCTGGCACTCGACAGGCAGCTGACAGTAACCTTCTCCTTGTTTAGCCTGGTGAGTGGGACATCAGTGTGCATGAGTATAGTTGTTTTGCCTTATTGGCTGTGGTTGAGTGGCACACTGAGTCTGTGGGCTATGTGTCATTTGGGTTGTGTTGGGGTTGGAGTTTGCTTGCATTTCTGCTTTGGCAGTCTCTGTTGCTTGAGCAGATTATTACTGAGAGCCTCCGCAAATGTTTTTGTGTTTCTATGTGTGGATTTTGGTGGTGTAGATTTAGTGAGACTATGTGATGAGGATGGTGTGGTGCAAGTGTTTACCTTCTCCTCTTGACTGTCAAGTTCAGTCTTGAATGGAGAAAGCATTACCTCCAGTTTGGCTAGATAAGTGCATCTCTCACAGGTTGTAGTGTTGGGTGGTAGGAGGAGAGGGTTGTCTGTGTACATGAGGCAATTTCTACATTGCCCCAAGATGCCCAGATTCATCAGATAGACAGGAGAGAACACTGGGAGCTGACCCTTGGACATGCCTGAATAAAAAAACTATTTTCCTGTAGATAAGTGAGGAAAGTGAGTACAAGAGCTGTTTTTCTCTAAGCAAGTGAGGAAAGTAAGTACCAAAACTGTTTTCCTCTATGTAATGAGGAAGGTTGAGTGCTGTACTAATTACTAGGTTATTTAGTGCTTACAAATTCTGAACAAGTGCTGATCACGAATAAGCAAATTCAAGTGCTAAAAGTAAGAATCTGTATCTGGACTAAACTAGTTACAGGAAAGTGCAAATGGGGATTTTTAATCAGAAAGTTGAGAGAGATGGAAAAACTGCCCAAACGGCCAGTAATTACAATTTCTGGGCCAGAACCACTCCTTATGTGGTAGATAGGTTACCTAGTGCTTACCACTCCCACTGATAAGCTAGAAGGCTTCCCTCCAACACAGAAAGCTTGAGGGGGCTCAGAAGCTTACATACAGTCCTGGATACAGCAGATCTGAATCTGGACTACACTAGTTACAGGAAAGGAATTTTATATATATATATATATATATATATATATATATATATATATATATATATATATATATATATATACAGAAAAGTAGCTAAAACAGCAATCAAAACAATTCAAATGCAACACTTGAGTATGTAGCAATGTTAGACCAAACAGTTTAAAAAATGCAATTAAATTAAAAATGACTAAAAACAATGCAGAAGGAGTCTGTTAGGTAGAATGAGGTAAAGAGACGGAACTGGGCAGAGTGTCCGAGATCAAATCTACAGTGGAAATTTAACCAACAACACAAGAATACGGAGGGTGGGTATGGGAAAACCAACACCTTCAGCAGAGATCTGAAAAACTATAAAGTGAAGCAAAAATAACAGTGCACAACTCTGCTGTCAGCCAGCAATGATATAAAATTAGTCAAACAACAATTACCAGTACACAACTCTGAAGTGCCAGAAAAATATAGTCAGCTCTGTATATCTCCAGATAGTTTAAAGAGCACTCTTTCAGGACACAGGAAGGCTCTAGCAATGATATGCAGACTTTTTTACTAAGAGGGTCTAACTTTATGCAAGTAATCCTTGAGATGGTCAGATAACACACAGGATGTAACCAGTTATACCAACTTAAGACACAGAGAAATAGGGGGGGGGGGAGACACCTTTAGCAGAGATCTGAAAAACTATACAGTGAAGCAAAAATAACAGTGCACAACCCTGAAGTCAGTGGGAGAAATAAGCAGCTTGCAGATAGCTTCTCTTTAGGAGCACCCCTAGTCTTCTGACACCTCCCTAGAGCATACCCCCGAGGAGGTGCACTGGAAGCACATGTGTAAAAGGAGGCACTTGGATTCCCCACCAGAATCCCTGTCCGAAGTCACGGACTTGGATGAAGGAGAAAGTTCCCCCAGATCCCCACCTGAGGATGTCTCCTTTGGGGTCATCATGGAGATCCTTCAACAGAACAGTGGGTGGTCTGTCCACAAACCTAACTCTGACAAGTCTGTGTTCCTGGAAGCCTTTGGAACAGGTCCATCTACATCCTGGACCCCCCCCGTGGATCCCCTGATTGGTTTGATATTTTGCAGGGCTTGGAAGGAACTGGACATGTTTGAGCCCATACCAAAGTACCCAGATAAGATTCTTAGCACCCCTTTGCATAAGTTCATTGAACTAAGGGTTCTCCGGTTGATGCAGGAGCCACAAAGAAAGTGCTGGCCCAGGAATGCTCTTCGGTTCATCCTCCTGTCAGGGAGTCTAGGGCAATGTACGGATTTGGTAAGCAGGTCTATTCTTCAGTGACCTTTTCCTGTGCTCTCTGAATTATCTGGCACACGTGATCAGATTTCAGAGAGACCTAGTGAAGGAAATCTCTGAGTCTGTTCCGGGTTCCATGTCTGAAGAGGACAAAAAGATCTTCTCCACGAGAATGGCCAACTTCCACTCTGTCTCCAACATGTCCATGAGACTAATCTCGCATGCAGCAGAGGGTACCTCCAGGGTGGCTGGTTCAAGCATTGCCATTAGGAGTCATGCCTGGATGCGGCTATGTGAATTCTTGGAAAACTTTAAGGCATCCTTTATCAATGCGCCTTTCAATGGGTCATCTCTTTTTGGTCCCACGGTCAGAGACACTCTTTCCCAGTGGGAGAAAGATGGAAAGAACCTGTCTGCCACCAGAATATGATTTTCTACCCCACAATGGTCCTATTCCAGGAATCAGCGTGGAATAAAAAGCTATGGTTTCAAAAGTCTCGGGGTGCTTTCCATGACTCGCAGGATGACTTTTCCTCCAGAGGCAGAGGGGGAAATTACTCCAATGGCAGACGCCACCCCCCATGATGGGGGGTCTGAGAAATTAGGGGTCTCGAGACACGTTCTTGGACAGACCCTTTCAGCAATTCTGAAGGATTGCCAGATGACTGTACTCTGGAGGCAGTCACGGGACGTCTTTCCCTACACCCAACAGCCTGGGAATCCATCACTGTCAGTCGTTGGGTGTTAAAGATTCTATCCAGAGGTTGCACCATCCCATTCTTCAGATCCCCAAGCCTGACTCAAAAAAACCTCCCCAATGTGTCACCCAATCAAAGGTAGGTGTCAGCCCTGGAAATTGCAAAGCTGCTGGAAAAGAGAGTCATGCAACCTGTCCACCGTGACCAATTCGGATCGGGCATCTATTCAAGATTCATTTTGGTGCCAAAGAAAATAGGGGACTTCAGACAAATTCTGGATCTCACTTCCCTAAACAAGTCTGTTTCCAAAACAAAATTCTGAATGGTCACTGTACAGTCCATTCTGCCCTTCCTGCAGAAGGATGATTGGATGTGCTCAGTAGACCTTCAGGGTGTGTATTACCACATCAAGTTGGACAGATGCTCCAGAAGGTTCCTTTGTTTCCAGCTGGGAGCCAATCACTTTCAGTTCAGGGTACTCCCCTTTGAACTCACCACAGCCCCCAGGGTGTTTACCAAAGTGATGGCATTCTTTGCAGCTCACCTGGGACTGCTCAGATTCCATGTGTTTCCTTATTTGGATGATTGGCTCCTCACTGCTCCCACCAAGCATCGACTTCTGCAAGCCAGGGATTGTCTCTTCCACCTTGCCTTGACCTTGGGCATAACCATCAATCTTTCGAAGTCCAAACTGGATCTGGTCCAGATCATCGACTTCATAGGGGCTCGACTGGACACAACTCAGTGCATGGCCTCCCATCAGCTGCACATAATTCAGATTTTTTTCTGATTATCGTCTCCCTGCTTTCTTGTTTTCAGAGCGTTAGGTCAATGGCAGCTACCATAACTCTTCTACCGATGACTCACCTTCACATGAGAGTACTTCAGTGGACCTTAGCGGTCCAGTGGTCCTTTCTCGAACTGCCCATGGACTACCTCATAAAACTATCTCGAGTCTGCAAGGAGTCTCTTCTATAGTGGCTTCAATCTCAGGATCTGTACTTAGGACAACTGTTCATTCCATCTCCTCCCAAGGCCATGATAGCCACGGATGCCTCCCTTATCGGGTGGGGTCATTGGCTGGGTTGGATTGTCCTAGGTACCTGGTCCCCTCTAGAGACAAATTTGCATATAAATGTCCTGGAAATGAGGACGGTCCTTATAGCATTACAAGCTCTTCATGCCTCTCTTCCCACAGAGACAATTGCCATCCAGACAGCATGTCTGCTGTCTCATACATCAGCAAGCAGGGGAGCACCAAGTCTTACCCCCTATGTCGAGAAGCCATGAGATTGGGGGAGTGGGTGATCTCTTCCAGCTGCTTTCTTGTAGCAATGCACATTATGGGGAAGTCAAACATTCTAGGGGACAAGCTGAGCAGAACCATTCTGATGCCTCACAAGTGGTCTCTCAACCCTTCATTGACAAACATGATCTTTCGGAAATGGGGTCAACCTTGCTGCAATCTCTTCTCTCCTTCCAATGCCAAGTGCAGTGAGTATTTTGCCCTGATCTCCCCTCTGGTGGAGTCCCCCAGAGATGCTCTGATCCATGCTTTTTTCCCCGATCTTCTTTATGCCTATCCTCCTCTTCCCCTGATACCCAAATTCCTCCAGAAAGCTCAATGATTGAAGTGCAGAGCCATCCTCATTGCTCTATTCTGGCCTCGACAAGTTTGTTTCCCCTTCCTGTGGTCTCACTTTGTGTGTCCTTCTTGGACTCTCGATTCCATTCCGGATCTTCTGTCCCACCCTTCAGGCAATCAACATCCAGATTTTCTCAGCCTGAAGCTAAACCTCTTGGCTACTTCACTTCTGTTTATGGCTAGAACTCCCAGGCTATATTCTCCTGTTCAGAAGATTTTAGTTGCAGCTCAGAAGGCCTCTACCAGGAAAATGTATTACAGTAAATGGAAGATATTTTCTGTTTGGGTGCTCCAGCATCAGTTAGAGCCTTTCACAGCCCCTGTCCCATCCATTATAGATTTTTTGGATCACATCTTTAACAGTGGAGCCAGCTTTTCCACAGTTAAGGTGCAGTTGGCAGCCATCTCAAATCTGCATATTGGTGAAGACTCTACATTTGGTGTCCACGAAAATATGTAAGGTATTTATGAGGGGCACCTTTCTACTTCGGCCTCCAGTCAAGGATCCTACACCCCCTTGGGACCTCACTTTGGTGTTAAAACTCTGGTTTCTGCTCCCTTTGAGCCAGCTGCCACAGTTGATTTACAGTTCTTGTCTTGGAAGATGGCTTTCTTAGTGGCTATCACCTCTGCTAAGAGGGTTTTGGGACTTCATGCCTTATCCATTAATCCCCCTTATCGTTTTTTCCACAAGTACAGAGTATCTCTTCGCACTTATCCTTCCTTTATGCCCAAGGTTGCTTCAAAGGCCAATATCAACCAAGTGATTACTCTCCCAGTCTTCTTCCCTAATTTCTAAAACAAGGGAGAATGCAAGCTTCATCAGCTTGATGTTCACAGACAGCTATATTTTTCCTTGGATAGGACCAAAAACTTCAGAAAATTGGACCACCTTTTTGTCTGCTTTGCTAGTTCCAGATTAGGATGACTAATCACTAAAGTGACTTTAGCTAATTGGATCTCAAAGTGTATTGCATTGCCGTATTCTAATAAAGGAATTCCTCTATTAAATCGGATCAAGGCCCATTTCACTAGGCCTGTATCCACTTCCGTGGCCTTTTGGTCCAGTGTGTCACTCGATGATGTTTGTTCAGCAGCTCCTTGGTTTTCATCTCACACCTTCATATCCCATTACAAATTGGATATCTGTTCCAGGAGCAGGGCCTCCTTTGGCTCTGTCATGTTCCGGAATATCCTTCCATGAGGGCCACCCACGGTTTGTATAGCTGGGGACTCAGTCCCACAGGTTGAAGACCAAATGAAGACAACAATTTCAGGTAAAAAAGTTATGTTCCTACCATAACGTTCCACCTGAGTTGTTGCTTCATTTGTCTTCAGCCCCCCCCCCTTCCTCAGATCCTGGGAGGATTTGTCAGAAGTACATCCAGGTCTCTCCCACTGCTATATCATCCGAACCTCTGATGTATTCTGCTGTATGGTGTGGCTAATGCTTTGTTGTGTTTAGGTAATTTTTTTTTTATATAATCAGCAGCAAACTCGATCTGAGGGATGGAGGGAGAGTGAGGCATTATGGTTAGGAGAGGAGGAGTTTAGTTTTTAGCTCCAAGGCTGGAGAATACGGCCAAGTCAGATCTGAAGATGGATCAGAGGCCCTCAGGTTGAAGACAAATGAATCAACAACTCAGATGGATCATTATGGCAAGAACATAACTATTTTTAATTCCCTTTTATTGGTATTGTGGCTAGTTATCGGATATTGAACTTTTCTCAGTGGTGTATCTGTGAGCATTGCTTGTTGATAGAGTTTTTGTAGTGCTTGGTTACTATGACACCATGGAATCTAAGTCAGTGTTTAAAAAGTGTGAGAAATGTGGGTACCACTTCTTACCAGTAGATCACCATGTCTTGTGCATTGTTTGCTTAGCTGTTTAACACAAAATTGTGACATATGCAGTAATTTTGGTAAGAGAAGTTTTAAGGGCAGGAAGAATGAATTTTAAACCATCTTTTACCTGGTAGAGTAGAGGAATTTGTGTACTCTTCCATGTCTTAGCTGCAAAAAATAAAGAAATTTCACAGAAGGAGGGGAGTCTTCTAGGGCAAGCTCTCATGTTACTTCTAAAAAAACTTTGGATGAGACTGCTGCTGTTGTGAATTCCCATGGCATGTCTAGACAAGAAGAGGGAGAGAAGCTTCATCCAGTACTAGTGAGGACTTGAAAGGATCAGGGTTAGCAGGGAAAACTAGGCTTCATTTGGCTGGAGAAATTAGTGTCTCATCTTTGTCTGAATTAGAATTAGGCAGGCATACCTTAACTAGGCCTTCTTCTGTTAGGTCCTTTTGCTCTGCAAGATCCCTCTCTTCTCACATGAGTCAGGTGGTTAATGTAGACTTTAGCTACCGAAAGATGGGGCCAGCACCATCTCATCTGTCACTCTGGTAGACTGGGATCACACTTTTTCTTTTACTGAACCTCTGACCTCATTGAACCTGGCTGCAGTGCACATAAACTCAAGGTTGATTGATTTCCAGCAATCTTGTTCTGACATCAGGTCAATCCTCTTTTGGTGGGGTGTAAACACTGAGGACATAAAAGGTGTGTTTTGGGGCTGCTTTTGCTTGACCATGATTTAAGTAGCCTAACACTTCCTTCAGCACTGAAACTTCAAGTCAGCATCCAGAGGTCGGTGTTAATGATGATGCCTTCAGTACTGCTCTGCATGTCAGTATCATCAAAGTATATGCTCTCAGCATTGAGGAGGCTGAGAATGGGTTAATCTGTCAAACCTCTCAACTTCAATGGAACACCCTGCCTTGGAACTGACCCTTCCACATAAATCTGGATAGCAACTGGTGTTGCTGTTCTCAGATTACACCAGAATAAGGCATCCCAGCACTACTAATGTTGTATCCTTCTGTGTAAGTGCCTGCAGACCCTTCCAATGCACCAGCCTCCTCCCAATGTTTATTTTTATCATTTTCTTTTCCTGCAGCCTCCATCCCATCTCTAAAGGACAGAGTTTCAAATGGTCAATGGCAACATTTTACCCATGTGTCTAGGACAAGGTCACTTTCCTCTTCTGACACTGATTCTCTCCTACTGAGGACAGGAGGTAAGCAAAAGTGCAAGGTGAGGCACAAACTCCCCATCAGAATTGTCAACCCCATACAGTGAGGATGGTGATAACACAGGTTCCCAAAATATCCTCCCAGTGACTGTGAGTTATAGGAAATCCTGTAGCTGACACACAGGAAGAGGGAATGACTTAAAGTATTCCTGTCATTAGCTGACAAAATCCTGCAAGAAATGATATGAACATCTCCTTCATCCTCCTTAGTGGTGCCTCTTACAATCAAGATAGTAGCTCTCATCATGCAGCAGGCCTGGAAGGAACCAGATATTGTAACCTCCACACCAAGGAGACCAGACAAGGTCATCCTCCCATCCATGTACTGAGAGGTGCTGGTCAGGAACTCTGTTATTGACCTTACTGTAGTGGCAACCACTTTAAAGAAGGAAGTGACACCTCAGTCTGTAATATTACCCTTATAACAAGGAGTCTTGAGTTGCAGACCATTTTGGAAACCTGGTTTTCTCTTCTTCCCCTTTCTCTGTGAAGGTACTGATCTAATTTCAAGTATTTTCCATTTCCATTGTGAGGTTGCAGAAGAACTGAGCCAGAAGCTGCAGCAGCTACCATAGCAGACTCTAAACAGGGCCATGCCAATGTCCCAAGTGGTGACCATTTCTTTCATTTCTGGTTTGAGCATGTGTTTGTCGTATATTGCTGTGGGTGGTGCAAGTAAAGCAATGAGTTTTGGTATTTCTCTCCACATTCATGCCTGGTGTCACTTAACAGATTTCCTCGAAATTTCCAGATGTCATGATTGAATTTCCTGTTTAATGGATCTGACTTTTTCAGACCCAAATTGGGAGAGAAATTGAAAGACAACAAATGGAGTGATAAGACCTCAGTGGCCATTAGCATCTGTTTTCATATTCCACAGCACCTATTTTAGTAGGAGTCAGGAAGGCACCAAGCAGTTGTGGTTTTAGTAGGGACCAGCAACAGCAACAATGCTACAAGCTATCTGACTCAAATCAGAGGTCAGTGTTATGCTCTAAGCTAATGTGCCTGACTATTCCATTGTCCCTTTATTTTACTGCATGGGTGGCCATCAAGCAAGAAAATGGGTGCAAAACCCCCTTCCTTTTCTTTTTCCTGTCCACTTTGTATTCTTCTACCTGATGTCCCATCCCATCAAAAGCAAATGGTGAGAATAGAGATGCTGAAGAATGCTGGTGATCCAATGGTCCCACCAGATGAGAAAGTCTCCAGATATTATTCATATTCTGTTTTTTATCCAAAAGGATAAAGGATCACAGGTTATACCACATCTCAGTGGCCTAAACAAATTTGTTTGTCCCTCTCCAAAAAAATAAACAAACACCTTCCAGATGATCTCAGTCTTATTTTTCATTGTCTTGCCAAGGGAGATTGGATGTGCTTGATGGGCTGTCAGAATTGTAAGGGGGTAAGGTGTTGTTTAGCAGTTTTTATTTATTTTATTGACTGGGTTACTCCCTAACGGCCTCTTTTCAGGGAGGACTTAAGAGGTATTTACACTACTAGCAGAAATTTGACCAGGTCATCGGGCAGCTTCCCCTGCTGTTTTCAATAGGTGCTGTGGGTTCTTTAACATCCATGTGAGCTACCACCAACTCAAGCATATAGGACCTTGATTTAATATTTCATCTGAATGACGCCTCATTCAGTAGTGCAGCACCCCCTCCCATGCTGCACTGCAATCCATCTACCTGTTGTTGGAATAGAACCAATACCCTTCTGCACCAACATGTAAACAAGCAAAATTAGGTGATCACATGCTAAGGAAGTAAGTGCTGCCTTTTGAGAAAGAAGTATGTAGGGAATTGGTTGTGGCTCAAATGGACTTAAATCAGCAAGGGATGGATGCAGGCGTATCCTGCATAGTGGCAGTGCAAAGGGAACAGCAGGATGTTGTAGTCCTGACACTCAAACATTTGCTGTGGCTTAACTTCTAGGGCCTTTCCTTACCAGAAACACTCAGTTTTCAGGTAGAGGTTTTGCAGCATTTGGGAGTGTCACCTGTGTAAATAATCGCTATTATTCATTTAGGTAAGGAAGATTTTCTTGAAGTATTATGTCAAAAACAATGCAGCTCTGCTTGTTGCCAGTAAATTGTTCATTGAATTGTTCCATGTATGACCATGGCTAAATTATAGAATACAGTTGTGTGGAATTAGCACCAGGAGAAAGGTACTGTTGCAATTTAATTTAGTGGGCATGAATGTTACAATGATCAAAGAAGTCTTGGAAGATAAGTATGATAACATTTATTATGTGAGCAAAACTAAAGAGATGTGCAGCTTTTGGACAGGGAGTTGGCCACTGTGGGTTGGTGTAAATCACACTAATGAGAATTATAGCATTTCCTGAGCATTGTTATGGGTGAAGGACTATAAAGGGACTGCTTTTTAATGTGACCAACTGAAATGTTACTATTTTTTGTGGAGAAATGGGTTACTTAGCCAAAGACTGTAGCAAAACAAAGTGTGAGATGTGTGAGAAATGAGGTGACACAAAAACTTTTTTTATAATTGAATGCAATAAGTGTAAAAAAAGGGCTTTTGTTTGACTGCATTACAGTAAATTTGAACAACAATAACAGTATTTCAAAAATGAAAATGCGGTTAAAATATTGATGGGATTTGTAGTGGAACTAAAAAAATCAACCTCAAATAATCATGAGGGCTGTGCGAAGATTAATATACTCATCTGAGAGGTGCAGTCTCCAAAACAAAAAATAAAGGTAATCAGTGCAGCTAAGAGTGGACTGTAGTAGCTTCCCTCATGCAGCACAATGCTGTTTTATGGGCTATTTGATGTCTGAGGACCATGCGATTCAGACCACCTTCTGTACATAGTAGGGAAAGTATTCAAAGTGTCAAAAATATAAATACTGAGAAAGACAATATAGTGTCCAGAATGAAAATAGATTAAGTATGATAAATGCTAGATATTAGAGTCTGAAGGTGTAACAGAGGAGAAGGAGGCAATAAGTAGAACTGAAATAACTGGAAGTAGAATTAGTTTGAAAAATGGAAAATGAGTCACCTGATAAAATAAAACCTAAAAAGGAGGAATGTTTGGAAAGTGTTGACTATAAACGTCATCGACAGTATGAAACAAGAGGTAGACTTCTTTATTTTATTTTTTTTTATAAGACATTAGATTAATTTCAGACATTGAAAGAAAAAAGCTGAAGTGTTGGAGGGAGGGTGAGTATTTTCTGGTCATTAGTGCTAGTACAACACTACATATCCATCTCTGAAAGAAGACTCAAGTTTGTCAGCCTCAACCCTTCAAATGATGGTACATTGCAGAAACCAGTGAAGTGTGTACTGGCAGGATGGGTAAGCAGCAAAAAAGATGTATTGGGCATTACAATTTCATTCCAGGATGTATTTATTTTATAGGAGAGTGATAGGCTTGCTGCAGACCAAGAAAGGCCAAGCAACTTGCTACAGTCAGTTTGCAAAGAGACGCAAATACATTGATGTAGGAGTAAACTGAATTCAACATTAGCAGCACCAGTTGGAATGGTGGAATGCAATAGTAAAGAAGCAAGTTTGCAATAGGTCATCACATCCATCTGGACTCTGTAGGCCATAGTAAGACGTAATCTGCACCCCTCTTAGAAGAATGCACACTTTAAACATCAGGTCACCTCACAGCAAGAGGTTTTCCAGTTCGATTATTGGCTGGGGTGCCTTCTGTGTCGAGTCTGCATGTCCTGTCTGCGGTCACGAGAGTTTCCTCCCACATTCCAAAGACATGCAGGTGGATTGGACACTCTAAATTGGCCGTAGGTGAGTGTGAGTGAGTGAGTGGTGTACGGATGGATTATCGTGGCAGGCCTAGCCACCTGGTGGTGTAAACCTTGGCTCAAGATGATTGTCACTGCTGTAGTGACACCCCGACCCCATGTGCAAAATGGGAAAAGGATTAAGGATGGATGGATGGATGGATGGGAGTGCTAGTAGAAAACTCAGGGGTGTCAGATTTTTATAATGTGCCTTAAAAACACTTACAACAATTCAAATGTTGTACCCTTGATACTCTTATTAGCTATTTAGTAGAATGTTGGCTCTCTATGCCACCACTAAACAGAAGAGATGTATTATATATTACCTTAAAGCTTTGAAGAAAAAAACAGTTAAATTAAAGGGGGGGTTCGAACTTTGCAACATTAAAGAAGGAAACAGGAGCTCTATGTTAACCATTGTGTTAGTGTAGCATTGTACTTTTTACCTTAAAAGATGTATGAAACGCTAATGTCCGGAGATATTCAATTGCAATGGTTCATGACTTACAGTGGACAGACAAGACATATATAAGAGGCAACAGAAAGACATTTGAGAGGGACAGGGATAAGTCTGTGTGGAAAGAAGCTTTGGAACAAAGCCAGGAAAACTAGACGACTTTAGTGAAAATTTGTAAACTTTCAGTAGGACTCTCAAAAAAGCTGAGTGAGCAACAAGTCTACCATCACAAGGCACATTGCTATCAGTAAGGAGAAGGAAACTCTAATGTGTGGCATTATTGACTCACGTTAGTCAGCCATGATGTACTAATGACGGGAAAAAATGAGAGGCTGCATCAAGGATGTTCTTTCAATTCAAGGAGAGGTAAGATGTACGCCAGTGTGTGTGTGTGTGTGTGTGTGTGTGTGTGTGTGTGTGTGTGGTAGAGTTACTGAGGGGAGTGCCTGTGCCAAATATAAGCAGGGGCTGTCCCTATTGACTATATTTCCTTAAAGGGGCACTGGCTCGTTCCTGCAAAGGAATTTCTGCTTCGGTCCGAAGATGTAGTGCTGTCAATCACCGATTACTCTCCGCCCTTTTATTTACATCAGTCATGACGCTCTTGCACTTCCACCATCTTACAGATCTACCCACTGTTAAATTAACAATAAAAAGGTATGCACAGCTCATTTTCAGTCTTGTTTTTCTTCCGTTTGGATTCAGTAACACATTGCTCTGGTTCCTAGCTTAACTGACCTACAGATTTAGCGTTGCTTCAGGTAAATCTTACTGGCTAAAGTTTTTTTTTTTTTTGTGCTTCTTCGTTGTTTTTACCATCTATCTACTTCCTTGCATTGCCGTAGCTTCAAATCTGACTGTATACCAGATCGTGGCTTTATAGGTTAAAAAATGCTGTTTATTCTGTGTTTGGATGTAGTGTGGTTTATACTGAAACAATAATAACAAAAAAGTTTGCTGGTATATAAGGTAGGCAGCTTGTGTCAGTGGCAATAAATAACAGTTATTCAAGTCAATTTAGAAAGAGTGTTTGCTTAGTAGCTGTAAATAATGATTATGGTGTTAAAAAATCATCAGTACCTTTGTCAACGCATATGCATCCAAAATAATAGTTCTTATGTTGTACAATGTTCATTTTTCAATATACGAAGCCCTTCTCCAGTATGGGATAACGAATGAGTTTGTGTGAGCAAGTCCACCCAGAATAGTCTAGGTGAAAAAAACCTTTCGTTTTACAAAACAGCAATATATAATCCTTCGTTATGCAGAGCAGCAGAATATACTGTTCGTGAGGTGAATACCCTGAAGAGAAATGGAACTTTGGCATTTATGCGCTTGAGAAGGTGGATGCCTTATTGTCCGTTTACGTTATCCGTTTATTCGTGAGATGAATACCGAGAAGGGAAACGGAATTTTGGTGTTCATGAGTTTGAACAGGTGGATGCTATACGTGAATCTTGTATATTCTGCTGCTCTGCATAACGAAGGATTATATATTGCTGTTTTGTAAAACGAAAGTTTTTTTTCACCTACACTATTGCTTTAATTTGCTAGCACTCTCTGAACCTCAGTCCAATCCAAAAAAGTAGTACTTATTGTACGAGCGAGTGACAGTCCCTCTTTGGGCACTTGTGCCTGCAAAAAAAAATTGTAGAAATGGCAACTGTCCCGAAATATTAGGGCAAAATAATTTCCTATATTTTATATAATAGTTGCATAAACAGTTATTCTGTATTGCAAACACCTACACGTTATAAGAAACAGAATAAGCAACTAAAATGCTATAAGAATAAGCTTTTATTTAGGCAAAAGAAGTGAAGTTATGTCCCTTATACTAGACCAGGAAGTCTTTTGGACGTGCAGCGCGGGATCCAAGTGCGAGGCAGGACAGAGAGTAGAGCGCAGTCTCACATCTGCTGCAAAACTTTGCAATGAACTTCATCCTAGAATGTCTGCTTCTTTTCGGCACAATCTTGTTTTTGTTTATTGAATAGTTTGTGCAATTGTTTCTGCCAAAGATGAGAGTCGCTTTAGGGGGAACTGGTCCTGATTACTGGGGCCGGGCACGGAATGGGCAAAGCAACAGCCCTACAGTTTGCAAGACATGGGGCCACGTTTATCCTATGGAACGTCAACACGGTATAATGAAAGTCTGTCTTCTCAGAAGATTTTGAAATGACTTTGTTGTAATCTGGTAAAAATGCTATTTTGAGCAGAAATAATGTGCATAGATTCTTAGCAGAGATCTTTTCATTCCATCTGAATTATGCGTTTCATGTGTTATTTATTACCGTAACCCCTGTCCTTATATCGTTGCAGTGTTCTAGTTGGGAAATGTGCAAAGAGTGACTCCTTGAGTAATAGCTGTTTTTCACTACAACTGATCCATGCAGTTTTTTTCTGCATGTATATGGTTTGATCCACATACAGGGGAGCCTGCATGATTTTTTTGCAGCCCCCTCAACAGCCATTTCAGTGTCCCCACAGTTGTCATAAACAATGTTCAAAACTCTGTGTGCATACTGTTTTATGCTTTACTTCTACAATGAATGCAAATATTTGTATTTAATTTACAATAGTGACCAACTGTGCTATAGTTAAAAAATATTGTGTGTGAGATTACATCATAAACATAGTTTAGATAGGCAAGTTCTAGACACTCTGTTTGTGGACCATTACAGTTTTGGATGTTTCCCTAGAAGGAGGCAAGGATGCTACTTTACTTGGCATGTGGTGGAAGTGTTTTTTTTTTTTAGGTGATGGATACTTAATGCTAACAGATGTATCTTTTGATAAATATTAAGTTCCTTTAACTGGGTGTTTGGAGAACCATTTGTGCTGAAAAGGAAATGGAGGTGAAAGAGTATCATTTCTTTTATAGCTCCACTGATCATTCTGTAATGGTAGTGAGTCCAGAGAGCGACCTGTTCTAATATGTTGTAATATATATATTTTTTCCAAGTTCACATTTAAGGTGCTTGCAACCAAACAACATTAAGATAAAAAACAAATTTCGTTTTGTCATAGTGGGTAGTGTGCATAATAAGTAAAAGTAAAATACTGAGGTTGGCATAATAACTGTGAAAATCTGTAAGATGATGATAATGGTCAAGGTGTTCCAGATCCAAGTTGCAGTGTTTGATTCTCACATGGGGCAATAGGCTAGATTTTTTTTTTCCATTACTGTAGGTCTATTTTGATTGGAGGTAGCCTCCACTTATCTCTATCAACTTCCAAACTCAATCTGAGGTAACTAGCCAATATCCTACCACTGATGCTTTGATCATAGTTTTAGGATGATGCAAGCTTGCTCTGAGGCTGTCACTGGTCCAAGGACTGAACCGATAACCCATCTGTAATGAAAAGATAAACAGAGATGGGACATTGTGGTAAGACAACTTATTTTGGTATTTGTTAGTACAAAATGCTGCACCCACATGTGGCCAGAATAGATTCCTTGTGAAAGTCGTATGAAGTAGTGTGCATATGTACTGTCTCAATTCTTTTTTGAGACCCAGTGTTCCCTTTTTTTTTCTCTATCTGGGTATCCTTCCACATTGCCTTTATTTCTGTAGTCAAATCCTGTTTTTTTGACAGTTTCTCTGTATTTAAGACACTGGAATCACTGGGTATAGAAATTTAGGTGATAGTGTTTTTCTTTTCAATGAATATTTCTGTTTTTTTTAAATTGGTCACAGTGGGTGATGCCATGTGATTATAAACGTCATCATTCTCCAACACTTTCTGGCTCATATTGTTGATTTACGCAGTAGTTCCCTGGATTCTCCCTTGTTGAGTCGGATAACTGTAGATGGGCAACACTAAGTGGGCACAAAGCCTGAAGTCAGGCTATGAATAAACATCACACTTGTGTTCATAGGTTCATAGGTTCATACTAGGCTATCTGCCCTAGGCCATTTATAAGCCTAGCCAGAGTGTGTGTGGCTTTCACCACCCCTTAGGATGACAATACTATACCCATTGGTTTGCTGTGCCTCTGTCCAGCAGTGACACAGAGATGATTCCCGGGGTAAACCTACGATCTCCCATCCACTCGCCAAGATTTCTCTTGAACAGAGTCAGTGAGGGGCTCTGCCTCACATGGACTGGGATTCTGTTCCATAGTGTAGGGAGTCTCTGGGTGATGAATCTGTCCCTCCAGCACGTCCTATTTATATCCGTGTTGAGGTTTAAGTCTCTTGCTCTCGTGGCTCTGGTGGATTTGGATTTTTTCAGGTGGAGCATGTCAATTAATTCCGGGTTGGACATGGCCTTGTATGTCAGGCACAGATCACCTCTGAGCAGACGGTATGCGACTGAATAGAGCTGCAGTTTCTTCAGTCGGGCAGCGTATGACATATGTTTGAGCCCCTTTATCCTTTTGGTAAGGATCTTTTGGGGTCTTTCCAACTGCTGCAGGTGTCGGGTAAGGTACATTCCGAAAGGGGCGTTGTACTCAATCATTGGTCTGATAAGTGAAGAGTACAGGGGTACAATGACCTCTCGTGATCTGGATGTGAATCCCTTCATGATCAGGTGGGCAATGTAGAAGGTCTTCCTAACCACTTTGGCAATGTGAGTGTCAAAAGAGAGGTTACTGTCAACTTGGGTCCCCAGGTCCCTGATAACTTCTTCCGTGTTTAATGCATTACCACCTATGTGGTAATTAGGGGTTACCTTGTTTTTCCCAAAGGTTATGACTATACATTTTTTGGCATTTAGCTTAAGGCCATGGCTCTGGCACCAGTTATCCATTTCTATGAGACCTCTCTGGAGGATGTCTGTGTCTGATGGAGTGTCAATTATGGCACCCAGTTTGCAGTCATCTGCAAATTTTGTCAGCCACAATCCCCCTATGTTTGCCTGCACTTCAGAAAAATAAATGCCGAACAAGAGGGGGCCCAGGACTGAGCCCTGTGGGACACCGCTCGTGACCGGCTTAGAGTCTGACATGGCACCAGCAACTCTAACCCTGTGGGTTCTGTCCTTGAGCCAGTTTGCAACCCATCTTGTGACATACGGGTTTACATCTAAGCTGGTGAGCTTTTCTATGATGCCCGAGTGGGGTATTGTGTTGAATGCTTTTGCTAGGTCAAGGTAGGCTGTGTGAACTGCCTTACCCTCATCAATGGCCTTAGTGACTGTTTTGAAAAAGTCGACCAAGTTCAAGAGGCAGGATCTGCCCTTGACCACGCCAAATTGGGTAGGATCCAGTGTCTGTAGGTCTCCAATGTCTTTATTTATGAGTTCCATTATGATCCTCTCCATAGCCTTGCAGACAAGGCTCGTCAAGCTTATGGGGCGGTAATTTCCAGGGGCCGTAGAAGCACCGCCTTTGTGGAGTGGGACCACAGTTGCCGTACGCCATTCTTTGGGTACGTATCCTGTAGTAAGGCTAAGATTAAACAGCACCCTTATGTGTGGGTTTAGTTCCTCATTGAGTTCGTGTAGCACACAGCCGGGGACACCGTCCGGTCCCATTGATGCTGTGTTTTTTGCTTTAGAGAGAGCAGCTCTCACCTGGGCATCTGAGATGTTTGGGAGGCTACACTCTGCTGGGATAGATATTTCTCCTTTTGGGGGGGAGGGAGGGGAGAAATTTCCACGGAACCTGTCTGCCGGTATGTTGGCAATGTCTGTGGGTTCAGTGATTTTTGTATCATTTTGGACTAATTCTGAGCATATCTGGGAGTTTCCACCCAGGTTTCTAACATAGCTAAAGAAGGCCTTATGATTGTCTCTTGTGTCTGTAGCGATTTTTCTCTCAAAGTTGGCCTTGGATGATTTTATGAGTGATTGTAGTTTTTTGCTAGTATTGATCAGAGATGCCTTCCCTTTTAGGGATTTTTCTCTGTCATGTAGTAGCTTTCGCCTCTTGTTGTAGAGTTTGTTTATGGCTGGGGTCCACCAGACCGGGCGCCTGCCTTTGGTGGAAAGGGTCTTCATTTTATTAGGGATTGCTTGATCCATACATTCCTGGAGGTGCTCGTAGAAGGCATTTGTAAGGGTTTCAGCAGCGTGGGTTGTGGTTTCCACTGGCTCGGGGGGCCTTGAAGGATACCACTCCAGTCTTAAGTGTGAAGTTTGCTTTTGAGAAGTTCTTCACTGTGGTCTTTTTTGCTGGGGTTGGGGGCGGGATGTGGATCTCCAGTGAGATTAATTTATGGTCTGATCTCACCAATGAGGGATATACTTCCGGTGTGGAGCATTTTGTCCCCATGTTTGTGATGATCAGGTCTAGTATATTTTCTCCTCTTATGGGAATGGTGACTAGTTGTTCCATAGCATTTGAGTTTATGAACTCCAGGAACCTTTGGGCTAGGGTGTTGGGGCTTGAGTAATGTTCCCAGTCTATGTTTGGGTAGTTGAAGTCACCCAATATGATGGTGAGACATTCATACTCGCCACTGTCTTGAGGAAGGCTGTGTGGGTTTCCTGAGTTTGAGAGGGTGGTCTGTAGCATGCTACAAACTGTAGGGCAGTTTTACCTATGGTTAATTGCACCTGGATCATCTCCGATGCTTCGTGCGTTGCCACTAACCTGGAGGTGTGGGTATCCTTTATGAATATGGATACTCCACCTCCTTTTGTGCTTCGGTCCGGATTTTGGGGCCGGAACGCATGATATGAGGTATAACCTGATAGTGCTGGGGTGCTCTCAGGAGCCTTGAACCAGGTTTCAGTCACAGCACAGACATCGATGTTCTCCATACTGAGGAGGGCTTCGAGGGCGTGCATCTTGAGGTTTAGACTTCTGGCATTGAGCAGTATTACCCTTAGTTTTTTTCCATTTTTGTTTTCTAGGGCGGTAGGTTTATCATTTGAGCCTTGCCTAAAAAAGGCACTATGGGGGTGGCAAGAGCCTTTGCCAAACATACTTGTCATAGGTGACTCCATAGTCAGACACACTGACGTCCCACTCACCAGGCTGAACAAGGAGAGGGTCACAGTAAGCTGCCTATCAGGTGCTAGAATCCGCCACATAACACAAGCACTCTGGTCACTCCACGGCAAGTACAAATATGACACAGTCATTGTCCATGCTGGTGTGAACGACCTGAGACGTACCTCCCTGGACTACATGAAAAGAGACATAGAGGAGCTCTCTGATTATGTAGCCCAGGCAGGTATGACCCTAACCCTGAGCAGTATCCTTCCTTCACCAAGAATGATGCCACAATATAGAGACAAGATGATCAGCTTTAACAATTGGCTTAATGTCTGGTGTCATTCAAAGGGGATCCAGTGTCTGTCTGCCTGGGATGACATGCTTGACAAGCCACGCTGCTTCGCAAGGGACGCCTTGCACCTGTCACCCCTGGGATTCCGGATATTGGCTAAGGCACTTGCCACCCTATAGTGCCTTTTTTAGGCAAGGCTCAAATTCTAAACCTACCACCCTAGAAAACAAAAATGGGAAGAAACTGAGGGTAATGCTGCTCAATGCCAGAAGTCTAAATCTCAAAATGCACGCACTCGAGGCCCTTCTCAGTATGGAGAACATCGATGTCTGTGCTGTAACTGAAACCTGGTTCAAGGCTCCTGAGAGCACCCCGGCACTATTAGGTTTTACCTCATATCATGCATTCCGCCCCAAAACCCGGACCACACCACAAAGGAGGGGTGTATCCATATTCATAAAGGATACCCACACCTCCAGGTTGGTGGCAACGCATAAGCTCGGAAACCATCCAGGTGCAACTAACCATAGGCAAAACTGCTCTACAAATTGTAGCATGCTACAGGCCACCCTCTCAAACTCAGGAACACCACACAGCCTTCCTGAAGACACTGGAGGGTATAAATGTATCTCCAAACACCATCATATTGGGTGACTTCAACTACCGAATATAGACTGGGAACATTACTCAAGCCCTAACTTTCTAGCCCAACGGTTCCTGGAGTTCATAAATTCAAATGCCATGGAACAGCTAGTCACTGTTCCCACGAGAGGAGAAAATATACTAGATCTCATTATCACAAACATGGGGACAAAATGCTCCACACCGGAAGTATATCCCTCATTGGTGAGATCTGATCATAAACTAATCTCACTGGAAATCCACATCCCGCCCCCACCCCAAACAAAAGACCACAGTGAAGAACTTCTAAAGCAAACTTCACACTACTCAAGACTGGTGTGGTATCCTTCAAGGCCCCTGAGACAGTGGAAACCACAACCCAAGCTGCGGAAGCCCTTACAAATGCCTTCTATGAACACCTCCAGGACTGCATGGATCAGGCAATCCCAAATAAAACCAAGACTCTTTCCACAAAGGGCAAACGTCCAGTCTGGTGGACCCCAGCCATTAACAAACTTTACAATAAGAGGAGAAAGCTATTACATGATAGAACAAAATCCATAAAAGGGAAGTCACCCTGATCATTATTAGTAAAAATACGAGCACTCATAAAATCAACTAAGGCCAATTTTGAGAGAAAAATTGCCATGGATTCAAAGGACAATCATAAGGCCTTTTTCAGCTATGTTAGGAACCTGGGTGAAACTCCCAGATATGCTCAGAATTAGTCCAAAATGATACAAAAATCACTGAACCCACAGACATTGCCAACATACTGGCAGACAGGTTCAATGCAAACTTCACCCCTCTCCCCTAAAGGAGAGATAACTATCCCAGCGGAGTAGCCTCCCAGACATCTCAAATGCGCAGGTGAAAGCTGCTCTCTAAAGCTAAAACACAGCATCAATGGGACCGGATGGTGTCCCCGCTGTGTGCTACACGAGCTAAATGAGGAATTAAACCTGCACATAAGGCAGCTGTTTAATCTCAGCCTTACCACAGGATACGTGCCCAAGGAGTGGCGACAGCAACTGTGGTCCCACTCCACAAAGGTGGTGCCTCTACAGACCCTGGTAATTACCGCCCCATAAGCTTAACAAGTCTAGTCTGCAAAGCTATGGAGAGGATCATAATGGAGCTCATAAACAAAGATATAGGGACTTGCAGACATTGGACCCGACCCAGTTTGGCTTCGTCAAGGGAAGATCATGCCTTTTGAACTTGGTCGACTTCTTCAAACAGTCACCAAGGCCATTGATGAGGGAAAGGCAGTCCATACAGCCTACCTTGACCTTGCAAGCTTTCACACAATACCCCACTGGTATTGTAAAAACTTACCAGCTTAAATGTAAACCCATATGTCACA